>NC_049902.1:4421777-4732593 GCF_001411555.2 Juglans regia | reverse complement strand
TTCTCAATAATGATATGAGGAGGTATACTAGATCTAGAATTAATAGATAAATTAGATCTATTAATTAATTAATCCCACTGACAAAAACTATCGAAATGTGTGTATTTTTTTTTTTTAACATTTGTGTTTGCTTTTTTAAAAAAATAAATACACAAAAAATGCAATATATATTTTAACACCGTCAGTAGCTTTTGTCGATGGACGTAGAAACATCATATACATATATATATATATATTTATATATAATATATACACACTTAGAATCACCTTATCAGCCGTAGTTTTAACAAGAACAAAAGAAATTTTAAAACAAATATTTTCTTGGCAGTTCATATGTAATCTTCATTTTAGAACCATTAGCAGAAAATAAATTTTCAGTAGACTTTTCATAAAATTTACTAGAAATTATGCCATCTTGATGCAATTTATAATTTTTCATATCAACTCCTAAATCAACCAAAGCAACAATTTTGAGTTCAAATTCATAACAAACAAAAAATCTTTACTTTGAAAATCCATTTTGAAGGAATGAAAGTGATCAATTGCCCCCATTTGAATTCAGAAATCATCTCAACTCATTTCATTCTATTTCATTTCATCATTATAATTTTATCAAATTCTCACATAAAATATAATAAACAATTTAACTTTTTCAAATCTCAATTCAATTTTTTTAAATTTTAAAATAATAATAATATTAAAAAAATAATATTTTAATAAGATTTTATTCAACTTTTAACTTTTATCTAAAATCATCTCATCTTAATATTGAAATGGAGGCTAAATGTGCTTTTATATATATATATATATATATATATATAATATTTATGCTGAAAAAATTATCTTTAGTGATGGGTTCTTGCTTTAAATCTGTCAAGAGAAAAACAGTAAAAGCTATATTAGTAATAATTATTAATTAGTCTAGAAATCAACCCCATCCCTAATATGATCTTTATTTGAGACAAGCCTGTGGGGTCAGCTTGGGCTACCAACGTCATCCACATATAATAAAGTGGAATTAGTCACATTTTATTGTGTCCTCGCAAGTCGTGTCATAGATAAACTTGTAAGATCTATATATATATATATATATTAATTTTGTAGGAGTTTTGCTCATGTTAAGTCAAATAATTTATTTCTATATTAATTTAAAATTAAAGTAATTAGAAAGGAAATTTCAAGAAATATTAGATAATTAGAAATTCTTAGGATGTTTTTGTCTTTTTCTCAAGTCATTTTGATGCTTTTACAGTCAAACAAAAAAAAAAATGGTCATCATTGATGCTTTTGTTTACTTAGTCGGAACCATGTATTACAAGTGAATATTTGTGTTGAATTTATATCGAACTCGTACGCTAAAATCAAAGATCAAACCCACATCTTGTCAATGGTTTCATCAATAGGAGTCGTACGTTCAAGCCAACAGTATCTCACAAATCATCGGGCAAAAGGACTAATATCGCAATTTTTCCGCTCTAATAAAGTTTTGGTGTGAGGTATTGCAACCTTTTTATAACATGCACTCGAGTACTAGATATTATCTCAAAAAATGTCTTGCGAATTGTGTGCACAACCCACTCAAACGTAGGTCTTACGGATCTTTACAAAAATTGAAATTTACAAACTCACGCGACTTATTATAGTACTTGATCATATTATAAATATATTTGATTTAACGTCATATCATATATAACAGTCAAACGAATTACAGACTCCTCCTCTATTTTTAAGGACGGCTGAGAGTCTCGTACTCGATCCTTCTAATTAGAGATGTGGTTAGACATGAAGTTCACTTTTTACGAAATATTTTTATGAATTTACTTCACTTTTCATCTATAGTTTACCAAACTTTATTATAATATAATTACACAAAATCTGAATATTTGAATACACCAACCTCCTAATTATATTTTAACATTAACTCGATGGATGGTAGACGTGGAGCAATTGCATGTTGAGACAGATAATTTGTTGTCCTCAACCTAGGACAATCAAAAGGCCAAAATTCTCATGTACAAACAGATTTTCCTATCAAAAAGCACATGTTCTTGTTGGGTACTGCAGGTCACGGCCAGCATGATCACATCGATCTTCTGGAATCAGCCACAAGAAGAAAGACCCCAAAACAAAAGGAACATGAATTGATTGTTTTTGGAATTGATATATGGTAGTAGTACTTAAGCTAGCTGTAATCGATGAGGTAGAAAAAAGTTTTGTTCATCCTAAACTCAACTCTTTTCATGTCTCAGAATCTGCCAAAAAAAAAAAGCAACATGAGGTTGATCAAGAAGATATATAGCATGATGGATGATCTGGTGCAAGATAATTGGTAGACTATGATCCCACATTCCATTAATGCCAATATGCTTTTGGCAGACCTTCCTCTTCTATGGCTTTCCATTCATTCAAGATGATCAGGACTGTAGGGTGGACACCATGAAACAACTCCACCATGGACCATTTCTACCTAAGACTAAGCTAATTAGGGTTGTGCCCATATGGAAAAAAACAAAGAGAAATTACGGGACCTGCAAACAGGGCCGGCTCAATATGTTCCGGGCTAAAATTTTGAGCTATGGTTTTTTTTAAAGGTAAAATTAAATAAATTTATTTTTATTTTTATATTATATTTTTATTTAAAAATAATTCCTATCATTTTGTAAATTAAAATTATTGATTAAGATTTTATACCACATTTTCAATTAATATCTGACTTAATCTTTATTAGGAAATTTTTTATTTAGACAGAATTTTATTAAATCTAGTTTTACAAGTACTTTAGACTCTTAGACACAATTATAATCTTTATTGTCAATAAAGTTCTATAAACAACTTACACATTTGAAAAAAAGTGGGTCATTGCCTCTTCAAAGGATTATACCAAAACCTTTTATGAACACTGAAAAATTAAAATTTTCTATTTATAATTTTCACATTAATTATATATTAAACTAATAATGAAAAAAGAGAAGTGTATTCTTAGAAAGAGAATAGGTAAAATAATTATTATATGTGATACTTTTAAAAAATAATAATAATATAATATCTATCTGATCTTATTCATATTCTCCTTCTCATTGAGTTAATTAAAATTTTTTATTAGATATATATATATATAAAATTATACTTTATATATTTTTTTAGAGGCCTTCTTTCATTAGGAGCCATAGGCAATTAGATCAAGCATGTCACATCAAAATAAGCTCCCCCCGGGGGGGTCTCTTATACTTTTTGCAGACAGTGCCAACTTTTCCATGTTTGAACAATAGTTTTACTACAAGAAAAATAGATATTGGTCACTTTTTTTGCAACGAAAATAACTATTTATGATAAAAATAGACTCATTTTAATTGAAAATAATCATTTCGCTAGAAATTACTAGTCGCAAGTAAGCAATTTTTTTATAGCATTTTATAAGTTTATATATATATATATATAAACCAAAGTTTTGTTTTTACTCTTTGCTACAATCTCATCCTCACCGCTCAATAAAAGGAGATTCGTTATTGAATAGATCCAGATATCAGTGTCTTCAAAATTTATTTATGAATTAGTACTCTAGTAATTTAGAGAATAATGTTCTAATAAATGCATATTTATTGCACTTGACCAATTTTGAAAGAATTCGTTGTTCTCCTTGTACAAGAATATAGAGATCTAGTCATTTAGTATATATATACTCCAAGCTTATAATTTCCTCTTCTAATTGTGTCATGTTCATTGAGCATTAATTTGGGGTCATGTCATGTCCATTTTCATTTAAATAAAATTAAAATGAATTTGTCAAAATTAAAATGATCGATATTTTGGTGATGTTATAAATGATATTTCCTAACAGGATTTTTAATAAATACCAAACACAAATACCTTGACAGTGAATATTTCATTTTATAGAAGCATATATATTCTTCTAAGTTTATAATCTAAAAATACCAATGAATATATAACTAGAATATTTTTATAACGATAAATGTCGATATGCCATAACCAAAACCATTTTTAAGTGAAACAAGGACAGAAATTTAATTCAAAGAATTATAACTTCTATAATATCATATATAAGAACATAGTTTCGGATAATAATCTTCTCCAATTCACTTAAGAATCAATTAGGGGTGGCAATATGTAATACGACCTATGAATTCAACATGAACATGATACGAAATAAGTGGATTTGAGTTTGATATAAGTGGATTCGGGTCAAAACAGATTGATCCGTTAAAAGAATATTAATAAACAGGTCAATGACAGATCAACTCACTTAACCCAAAATCAACCCACAATAATCCGTTCAAGTTTTAATGCAAAATTATAATTTCATTATTGTTGAGTCGTAATATTAATATTTCTCAATAAGCTTATGTTTTTATTATTGGGATTGTAATTCTGGACTTATGTTCATATTAGTTTTATTACAAGTTAAAATTTAAAAAGTATTGATATTTTTTTTAGTAGGTAGTCTTATTATTTTTTATAGATATTGTAGCTACTAATAAATATTAACTATTATATGAAATTATGTTAATCAGGTCAAATGGGTTTTGCATGTTAGTTCAATCCATTTACATGAAACGGGTTGAAAGAGGCATATTGTGTTGGCTTTTTCTCATTAATTATTAAATGGGTCAAAACGATTTACACGACACGATCTTTTATTTAAATGGATTGGATTAGGGTTTGACAAATTTAGCTTAACGGATCGGATTCGGTTTAACATATATATATATATATATATATATAGGCGAATGTATATGTCTTGACACGACACGAACACGACCCGCAAATATGAATTGCCACCCTAATTAAGATGAATAGTACCTATTTAATGTGAAAAAATGAGATATTTCATGACTTAAAGTTGATTGTGAAATTGTTGTATGAATATTATTATGCTTTTGCTGTTAAATTGCTAAAAACGATTGCATATACCAATAAAATGACCAAAACAACTCGTGTAAGCCTGTTTTTATAATGATTCCAGGAAACGGTATTAACGTAGACAGACTCAAACAGATGTCATTCCCATTATTGCATTGGGATTAATTTCTCAAAATGCAGTAAATCATTGAGGTTTGAATGTCCAAAGGTAATTTCAGTCCCAGATAAACGAAACAAGCTCTAATCCCACTTGAACTTTATGGTCACTTTCAAAGTACAATGGGTAGATCACAATGAATGTTTTGGATGGGCGGTTGGGATATTTTTGAGGTGCCATCCCAGCCAATAGGCTAACTGCAGAATACGGCTCAGGAACAGAGTACGGTATTAACTACTACTCACGCACCAGATTGTTTGGTCGGTTCAATTGCCTCCCTAACAAGGAAAGCCATCGGCATGAAAATGGCTGCTTATTTGAAGTGACAGTGCAGGCCAAAAGTAAGACCGAACAAGAACAGCAAAAATCATAATCTGTGATAGAGGAGATCATGAAGTTTCCCACTATTCTCAAAAATAATAATGTTATCATGCCTAATGTTTCGATGTTCTTCAACTTCTTGTATGTGGCAAAGAAGATCAAGAAAAACACTTCTGATCAGGGTCATGGTCAAGCTGGAAATGAATAGGAGAAGTGCATTGGGAGCTTTGAATGAGGGCTCGTTTGGATACATAGTGAGATAAGATGAGATGAAATGATTTTAGATGAGTTAAATAAAATATTACTAGCATATTATTTTTTAATTATTGTTTTGTAATTTGAAAATATTGAATTATTTATTATATTTTATGTAAAAATTTATAAAAGTTATAATGATAAGATGAGATAATTTCTGTATCTAAATGAACCTTAATTCTATTTATCATTCTCACACACTACAAACCACACATATTTTAATTTTTTTTTTCATTTTTCTTATAGGAAAAATCTGGTTATAAGCAGATACGCGCACCAATACGCGCATCAATACTAAGGTGGAAAGGTAGACATTAATGAAACAGTGCGGGTTTAAAAATGAACATTTGACAAAATAGTCTACATCAACATTAGTGCATAGATTGGTTCGCGAATTCGCTTGTACGTAGAATATCTCTTTCTTATAACAAATATGTGGTGTATGGATGATAAGTAGAACAACTCAATTAGTTTAACAAGAATAAAATAAAATAAAAAATAATTTTAAAATATATAAAATATGTGATGTGGAGAGCTTTATGTTGCAATGGAACGATGAAATGGAAAACATATTGAAAGTAAGGGAGGAGACAAAAGGTTTAGGTGAATTCAGCTTTTGAATTGATTCAATACAGAGCATAAGATTCCTATTTGTAGATGTGAATTTTTACCAAAACTAAATCCTATATCGCAACTTTCATGTAGCACTATTTATAATCTCCCAAAGGTTCCTCTCATATATGCACGACACCAGCTTCTATATCACAATATTTATTGTTGTTGATATAGATTTTTCAAACAGCATTAAATGTTTAATAAATATTATATGGCCCGATTTATATATTTATCTCTCTCACTTGATATTTTTAAATGTGTCATTATATTCATCATTCATCAAAATTATTATTTATTTTTATTTATTTTTACTCTTATTAAACTAAAAGAATTGTTCTACTCATTATCTATATGACAGATTTGTTAAGAAAAAAAATAAAATAAAAAATTATATCATTTTGATTCAGATATAAGTTGAAATGGTTTGTAAATAGTAAGATAAAATATTGTTATAATATTATTTTTTAATATTATTATTTTTTTAAGATTTGAAAAAATTAAATTGTTTATTATATTTTGTGTGAGAATTTGAGAAAGTTGTAATGATAAGATGAAATAAGTTTACGTGAGTTTCCAATCCAAACAAGGCCTAGTGTAAGAATGATGGGTAGAATTAATTGGAGTACCAATGAAGCTGACCGCCTGTTTTCACCACTACCAAAAAGTTACAACATCATTCGTTGTTTTAGTAAGGTCTCGTTTGTTTTTACAGATGAGATGAGATAAAAGTTAAAAATTAAATATTATTAAAAAATATTTTTTTAATATTATTTTTATTTTGTAATTGATTGAATTTTTTATTTTATTTTGCATAAAAATTTTAAAAAATTATAATAATTAGATAAAATGAAATGAAATAAATTAAAAAATTTTAAAAAAACAAACGTGACCTTAATTTTAACTTTAGTATGCATACATAATTTTAACTTTAGTATGCATACTTGATTACGCACATTTAACTTGTTGGGAGTTGTAAAGGGGATACAACACCCAAGAAAGTATTCTGAGTGCTGTATTTTCAAGCACCACTCAAATCAAAAGCTCAAACATACAAATTCTACTCTAATTATGCGATAAAACCTAACCATTTTAAGATTAAAGGTGCATACTCAATAAGACAGCACTATCAAGAAATTTGTGCACAAAATTAATGAATAATGTTATATACAGTTAAAATTAAAGTTGCATACTCAATAAGACAGCACTATCAGAAAAACTTGTGCGCAAAATTAATATGAGTAATGTTATATACAGTCGTGAAATGCGCAAACGTCGTGCAATAATTTTTTCAAGTAGATCACATATTTACTTACTCTTTTCAAAAGAATTGTGTGGCACTTATGCACTCAACTAGTATAAACTCTTCTATCTGTCTTCCAATTGACCCATATACTCCTACCCCACTCAAGGGTTTTTTTTTTTTTTTTTTTATAAAAATAAAAATTGAAAAATGCATCTGAATGTGGCAGGTTTTCACATCTTCCACATCATTGGTTTATCTTAATGTGTCAAAATATAAGCTTGCAAACGAAAAAGCTTAGGCAAATGAAAAAAATGTAAAATTAATAAGTTAATTTATATTCTAACACTCACGAAAACTTTCTTATAAGACTTCAAAATTGAACTACTAATCCTTTTGCAGGTGCTGTTCGATAATTCTACCTATGTGTCAATGCAAAATGGTTTGCGGTTATACCCTACAAGTACTCACTTATATGCATTCATAATAATAAATGAGTCATGTTACTAAAAAATTGGTCTATAAATACACCCTATATTTTGGGATGGCCACAATTATAAAAATAAAATAAAATCAAGACATAAATATCATATCCTAGAAAATGTGGCATACTTTCATATCAATGATATGTCTGATGTGTCAATAAATAGACTTATAAATAAAATTTGTTATATTTGAAAAGAGTTTTACTATTTATCAGTTACTATTTATTTCTACACTTTATACTTGATAATTTTTTTTTATAGGATATAAAGTATGGATAGTGAATAATAATTGATGAAAAGAATTATTTATTTAAAAATACGCATAAGAATAACGTCGACATTAACCATATAATTTATCCATATCTTCCATGTGAAAATTCAAGCGTTAAATATATATATATATATATATATATTCATGTGGGATTTACTTAATTAAAAAAAGACCCAATTTAATTTGAATAATTAAATTTAAGAAAAGACACAATGCGATATATTTTATGTATAATACTTACATTTATAAATTGGAGGAGCATATTTATTATTTTTATTTGACACTCTTTCGTAAAAAACAAAACTACAATTAAAATAATAAAAAAAATTTCAAATCTTAGAGACAGGGATGGGTCCACGGGCATATTGACGTGGCCCAATGGGGGAGGCGACGGGTTCGAAGGAGAGGCGCGTGACTAGTGGGAGAGTGGAGTCAGAGAGAGGGTGAACCATATGTCACCCCCTGAGTGGGCCTTAAACATAGTTAAATTTGCTGGAGATGGGGCCACAGAAAGCGACTGATTGGACACGATTCCTTTGTTTTCTTCCCCCTCCATCTCTCTGCCTCGTTGTCATCTACAAATCCGCCCATAGCTCTTTCACTTACCAAAATACCCCCCTTGAAATTTATAGTTGTATGAGCATCAGCAACTTATCATATAAGTTTTGACGTCATCCATTTTTTTAAGATCACTATTATATTGTATGTTGAAATGAGTTTATTTTTTATAAATAATAATAAGTTGAGATAATGAGATAAATTTTGTGAGGATTATCTAAAATGAATTTAGACATATTTAGATGTTAAGATAAATTTCGATATATTTATATAAAGTTAAAAAAAATTATGGATAACGAGTGTAAATAAATGTTGAGTTGAAAAATATTGTAGAGTCAGTGTGTTTGAATGTTAGACTCAATTTAAAATTAGACTGAACTGAATTGATTTTAATTAAATCCAAATTTCAAACGAGCTATAAGTAACTTGTGAATAGTTAGGCTCAAATGCTTATTCTTTATTTAAAAAAAAAAAAATATATATATATATATATACAAATCCTAATAGTTTACCCCATGTGTAAAACATCCAAATCACGGCTGTTTTTTGCAATATGGTAGCAACCATGAAAGTGGAAACATCATATAAATAATGTGCGACATTATGATAGTTATATTGATCTATGACGAATTATACAGATACATTGGTTCAACCATTGAGTATAACAACTAGATTTTCTAGGTGACAGTAACATGCACTTGAGAAAAACAGAGTGGCTCCATTAGTGTTCCCATGAGGTGTACTCTGAAGTTTGAGTCAGGTTCCATGCATAGGATGAAGTATATTCTCTTTTGAGAAAATTGAAAATAAAAATGCAATTAGTAGTATGTAATGGAATAACCGCACGTCACCGTAAGATTGGTAAACAATTGACATGAATACTCGTATATTTTATCTTTTAATTGTATATTTCTCGGAGCATAATCGTATTACTATTGAATCATTAATTTGTCAAATACGTGTTCATGAAACATACAGATGATATGAGATAGTTGAGACTAGTTATCTGGAAGAGGATTTGTCCTGTGTAATGTATCGTGATGTATCGTAACTAATATTAATGTATTTTTCTTGTTATCTTTGGTCGGTTTTGGACTCGAACTTTAGGAATTTTCCATTAATGACCTAGTTTGGTAGATTATTTATGTGGTAAATCTTGCTAAACTAGATGGGTGGCAATTGGTACATCAATCTATTTCTTCCTGATAAAGTCATGTCATGTCTGAACTTAAATTCAAAAGCTTATAATAGTGAGCAACAATCGTTACAACTATCTACTCAGATAGTTGAAACTTTTAAGTTTCCAAATTCTTGTAATTTATAATGAAAGAAAATGAAGGAAAAAGCAAATTCTATTTAGCCTAGAACGGAGGGGCATCATTGTAACTAGGGACTCTCACCATTTCCACCCTCCGCTTGGAACCCCTTATTATACCCTCTCTTCAGGGTCTCCCTTTCAGGGAAAAGTAACTCTCCTTCTCTTTGGTCTGATACGAACAACCGAATACCACTTCGCTTGCTCTTCGCTCTCCCCCTTCCTTCCCCACTGTGGGCGAAATTCTCCATCTGTTTCTTCTTCTGAGTGATGGGTGTGAGCAGCCGGTGCTCCCATACTTCACACATCACCGAGATCATCATCACCAGCTTCTTCCGCCACAAGCCTTAGATCCTAACTCGAAAACAAGGGCCTTTTGATCAGCCTAACCCAGTTGCCATGGCGGCTTGAGAAAGAAACTGATCAGGAGTTACAAGAAAAATATTATGGCAGGTGGGAGGGTTTATACCGGTGGTAGTGGTGGTGGTGGTGGTTCCAGTCCTTTGAGTGTTTTGTTTCAGAATCAAAAGGGTTCTTGCGCTTCTCAGCCTCTTGATTCTCTTTTCCTTTCTGGGTCTTCCCCTTCTTTCCTTGGTACTCTCTTTCTCTTCTTGCTTTTCATCTCTCTATCGTTTTATATATTATTAGTATTAGTTGCTGATCTTATGGGTGGTTTCGTATTCATTAATTTGCTATACTTAACTCTAAATCGGCCAAAGTTTCCTTCCTTGTATGCATACCATACTCTGGATTAGATTGGCTCTGATCTTATTGCCAAACCGCTTGTGTGGGTAGTTTATAGTTTACTTTCTTTGTTATAGATTCATGCAATTAAACCAAATTTAGATGATAAAAAATGATGAACAAGCAAGAAGAGAGTTTTACGAAGATTCTCAAGTACCCAGATAATTGGACATCCAATGTGTGTGTATCTGTGAAGAAAAATGTAACAGAGCTTTGCTGTCCATTCAAGATTTTGTTCTGGCGACTCAGTCAAAAATGGTGTTTTTTCTTTTTGAAAAGTAAATTAAGTGTGGTGTGGTTCTGTTTCAGGTTCAAGATCGATGGTGAGCTTTGAAGATGCTCGTGGAGGAAACGGATCAAATAGACCGTTTTTCGGCTCGTATGACCACGAAGATAATGGAGACGACGACTTGGACGACTATTTTCATCAACCCGAGAAGAAGAGGCGGCTAACCGCCGACCAAGTCCAGTTTCTCGAGAAAAGCTTCGAGGTGGATAACAAACTTGAACCCGAAAGGAAATCCCAGCTTGCCAAGGACCTTGGCTTGCAGCCTCGGCAGGTTGCCATTTGGTTTCAGAACCGCCGAGCTCGGTGGAAGACCAAACAGCTCGAGAAGGATTTCGACGCTTTGCAAGCTAGCTATGACAGCCTCAAGGCTGAATATGACAATCTCCTCAAGGAGAAGAATGAACTAAAAGCTGAGGTAGAACATTTTGCTCCACAATTCACTGCCCTTTCTTATGTATTATACTGGGATTTTGGATTGAAGCTCATCAACGAGTTTGAATTTTCTGCAGGTTGTTCTTCTAACAGATAAGCTGCTCCTGAGAGAGAGAGAGAGGGGAGGTTTTGAACTATCTGATACAAATAACCTATCCCAGGAACCACTGCAAAAGCAGGTTTCTGAATCTGCTTGTGAGGCTGAAGCATCCAAAGTGTCGTGTAAGCAGGAAGATATTAGTTCAGCAAAAAGTGATATATTTGACTCAGATAGTCCCCATTACACTGATGGGGTTCATTCTTCACTGCTAGAGCCTGGTGATTCGTCACATGTTTTCGAACCTGATCAATCGGATCTGTCTCAAGATGAGGAGGACAATCTCATGAGCAAGAGCCTATTGCCTCCATTCATCTTTCCAAAGCTGGAGGATGTTGATTACTCCGACCCGTCTGAAAGTTCATGTAATTTTGGATTTCCTGTTGAAGATCATGCATTCTGGTCCTGGTCTTACTGAGTTATCTGTGGCATATGAATTTCCTCTGTTTTGCTTTAGATCATCATGATGTGGTGGTAGATATCTGCAATAAATCCAGAACAATTGATACCACGAGCCAGCTGTGGTGGTGGGTTGGGTCTGGGCTGCACCAAGAAAAATGTTGGTCTTTTTGCCCCCTATGTGATTGTGTTGTTGTTGTTGTTGTTGTTAAGGTTCTTGGTATTCAGTGAAACTCTTTTTTAGTTCGGAATGTAATTAAATAACCTTTTCCCTCGTACAATGCTCTGTATTACTTTGATTTTGTGAAATTTTGTGGGTGAAAAGAGAGGTTAAACATGGGGCCTAAGTTGGTCTCATTGAAATTCTGCTAGTGAAATAATAGTAGCAAAAATGCTATATACCTATCTTCATGTCATAACATAACATTATCTATTATCTATAATTTCTCATTTTAACATATATAAGAGTTCATCTAATAGATTACGGGAAACATCATATCAGTATTGTGCGATTGAAGTGAGATCAGAGTGTAGAATATAGCATAACTGAGCAAATATGATTAGGTTGAATGAGAATAGTCTCCTCTAAAGTTTTGGCTCAAACCTCTTGTGCTACTTTTTTCAATTGGAGTTCATGTTTTGGTGGAATAATAAAAATGGGAGATGTATGGAATGGAATACCTTTTTTTTTTTTTTTTTTTTCCTCTTCTTGTGTGTGGTTTGGAATGCCTTAAAAGTGAGAGTTTTGGAATGTTTTGGTGAAGAAGGAGATGCCTTGACATGCAAAATCATTGAATGAAAATTTTAGGGTATTGTTTATTATCATGTGTTATGAACAACAGTTCATAAATACTTTGATCCAATTTTTCTGCTTAAGAGAACATGCGCAGAACTGTGATGGAGTCTGCCACCCTGCATTTTTTCTTTTTAATCGTCTTCAGAACAATGAGTAGCAGCATCTGTTCTGCAGGTATAAACAGCTCTGAAATCTACAAAAGAGTTGACTTTCATTTTTTCCCTACTTTTCTTATTTCTTGTGAAGATTATTCAAGCATCAATTGCTATTGCGCTTTCTTGTCGTGGTATCAGCCTCAAGATGACTAGGCAAAATCACTTATTATATTTCATATGCCAAATATAAAATCACTTATTATATTTCATATGCCAAATATAAAATCACTTATTATATTTCATATGCCAAATATGATGGACTTTAGTTTTGAAATAGAAAAAAAATACTCATCATTCAAATTTTTATCATTCTTTCGTCATTTTATGATGTAAAATTTGATGATAAATTTATAAGTAAAATATAATAAATAATTTTCAATCATCTAATATCACATCATGAGATGATGATAATTGAGATGATAAGTAGTATTTAATACTTTAATAAAATGTCCTCGATGAAAATTGAAACGAGAAGTCTTATCGCCATCAAGAGATTTTACAAAAGTTAATATACAAATTAACATGATTTTATATGATTCGTTAGCTTTATTTTATAATAAAATTAATTTTATAATTTGGCGTATACATCAAAACACGTCAGTTTGTGAGTTTATTCTTGTAGAATCTTTCTGACTAAAATATTTCTTTTTTTTTTAAAATGAGAAATGACGTTATTTCAATAGGACTAAGATATGTTAAAGTTCTTATCGAACTCTATGAGTTATAACTGAATTCGATACATAAATTGAGTCATGTTTGGTTGATGAACTCATCTCAATTTATTTATAAATTTTTACACATATCTCAACCTATTTACATTTAAACACATCTTAATGAGATTCACAAAACATTACTATTTATAAATCAGTTCAAATCATCTCAACATCTAAATGCAGCTAATTGTATTTATGAAATATCTAATATTTAAAAAAAAAAACTTTAATATAAATAAATATTGTGAGACTTATATAGCAAAATCCACAGTGAACGTTCAGAATTTTAACAAAATGTCAGCATCTGTTGCTTTTTTTCTTAATTAGTAGCGGGGAAGCTATGCAGAGGAGTGGTTTCGTGGTGGCCTTAACTTGGTTCGCCAAAACAAATCAACATTGCTGGCTTAAGGGTCCCCTTCAACAGAACTATGAAATATTGAAATGCAATCCCATCCAATGATGGTGAATGCTGATTGTGACCTTTTTTCTTATCTTTTCCCATTACTTTCTTCTTAGCATCAATATACATATAGCCCATGTAAGTTATCATATCACTACTATTATTTACAAGTTAATTATCAAATAATTCTTTTTTTTTTAATTTTTATTTACTATTTTTAGAAATAATGTGTGATTATTTGGGAAAAAAAATTATTTACCTATTTGTTTTTACATAAAGTCTACACCATATTAAACCCTTAAAAAAACACTAAAAATGGGGGGGCGTAGGTGATGTACCACTGATATTAAATTGTTGTATAATATTGAAAATCAAAAGAATATTGCCAATTTAAAAAAAGGAGTTTTATTGTTGAATGTTTTGCTGAGTCAAAACTGTTTGCTCTTGTTTGAGTTAAGACCAGTTCTATAATATTCATTTCCGAACATCTTTGTCACCCATAATATAAAAAAACCCATCATGTTTTGCCTAAAATTTTAAGAAACAGAAATTTGACAAAAAGAAAAGGACGGCTCAACCATCAATATTTTTTATATCTTGATTAAAAGTAGGGGTAGGCAGCGGAGACCCGTCCCCCACTATCCCACCCCCGTCCGCCCCGTCCCTGCATGGGCGGTGCGAGGTAGCAGGGGTGGGAATCCTACTTTGCACTCCTTTCATATTTAATATAAAATATTATATTTTTAATATTTATATAAATTATTTATATATAGATATATACAATTTGTTAAAAATTTGAAGTTGAACTTAAACTAATGGATTGTCTTGACCTCTTAAGTCAATCTTTATATAGGAGATAAAGATAATACAATAGTTATACTTAAAGAATGTGAGACTTAACATTAGAAATTTTAGAGACAAGGAGGGGTACTCCCGCACCGTATGGTGTGGGTAACACCCCTAATAAAAAAGAGACTTCAAAATAGATAAATACGACAAATGAGTTCTATAATTTCTTTTAATTACCATTTCATGTTGTTAGGAAAACTTCCATAAACATTAATAAAGATTTTAAAATTCATTTCATCTGTCAATCTCAATATTTAATTTCTTTAATTTAGATAAAAAAAAAAAACTTTGAAGATCTGAATTTTAAATATGTATGCATTGTTTTGTTATTAGTTTTAAATTATTCTTTTGATTTATAATTTGAAGGTAAAACATGTTGAAGGAAAAATAATAAAAATATAAAAAATAAAAATCTACTATATGGTGTAAGAATGTTGAGTAAAAGAATTAAAATTATAAATATTTAGTAAAATTTTAATAAATAATTTATAGTTTTTATAGATATATTGAAGGAATAATTTGGAGAAAAATATGTTCTGATATTAAATCAAATACTTTTTTGAAGATAGAAATTAGATTGTAACCATTCTAAAACAGCAAGGTGTCTATGACTCTATTACGTCTTTTTATGGATCTCCTGCCGACATTAAAAATCCGCTGGGATGGGGTTTTAACGGATGTTCGGAACGTGTACGGCCACGATCGATCGAACGGGGCTCGTCGTCAAACCAACAAGCCTCGCTGTCAAAGACAGCCTCCACCCAACAGACGGAATCTAAAAACTTATGCTGGGCCCCATGGGACGTGGACGTTAACAGCTACGTGGCAGTAGATCCGACACCTCATTGGCTGATATTCTGGTCAACAAGGTTATTTTTTAGTGTGATGAAAAATAAAAATAAAAATGGTTTTTCGTTCTGTTTCGAGGAAGAAGATACACAGATAGAGATAACCAAATATATATATATATATATATATATATGAGAAATATATATATAAAATATATAATGGGTGGGACCCAGTGGAGCGTGGATGACGGTGATAGCACGCATCTGTCCATTTAAAAGATCAATCCGATGTCACACGTGGTGGGTTGCTTTCAGTAGGTCCACTTACAAGTGGCTGTCAGCTCTCATTTTCAACGCCCTACTGTTAACCGATAATGGTTTATTATCTTCCTACAATTTTATTTTTATTTTTTTAAAATTTTTTTATTTAATAATTAAAAATATTAATAAAATTATATATTTTTAAAATTTTTTCTTAATAATTAATGATGCCAAAAACATATTTAAAAGAAAATAATAAAAAAATAAAAATTTTGAATACATTATAGAATAGTAAAATGATGATAAGAAAATAATAAATATATCATTATTTGGTGGAGTAATAATTAAATAATTAAAAATATTCAGAAAATTTTATTAAAATTTCATAATATTTAATATTAAGTTTCACATTTATTTACGAATAAAATTAAATGACTAGCGATTTACAATCTTTTATGTCTCTAAAAAATGATGAAACTTAATTTTAAAAGTGTAATATTATATATAATTATAAAGTACTTAAGTGTCATATAATTATTTTAAAAAAGAGTGAGTTTATTATTAGAAAATTAAATTTTTTTATATAAATTTTATATTTATTTATTTATTTTTAAAAATATTATAAATATCATTTATTTTTTTTCAAAACTTGGGAGTAGATGCGAACAAAAAAATTAAAAAGAAAAATAAATATTATGAATTATATTGTACGGTAGAAATGATTGTTATTTTCACGAGAAGGCCACTCATCTCCTTGAAAAACGTTAAGAGTTTGGTGGATTAAACTGTAATTTTTTTTCACGTTCTTTTTTTGCTCTCCAACGATAATTTAACAGTTAAAAAAGTTGAAAAACCATTGAGAATAATGTTCAAGAAACGTAATGATTCATAAATTGTGGCGTCAATAGCTAGAAATTCTTATGGTACTATTAGATTAAAAGGAGGAAGTAGAAGAGGAAAAAAAAATATCTCCATTTTGATCGATTTATAATTGGTTATGTTTCAATGTTAAGATGATCTCAGATTATTTGAGTTAATCTATAAATAAATAGAAATATTTTACAGATTATATTGAGATGTGTTTGAATATAACTAGGTTGAGATATATGTCTGAACGTATGAAGTAGGTTGAAACGTGTTTAACTTTTTTATGAAAAGTTCAAAAGCAATGAGTTCCATCAATAATTAATTTGAGATGAGTTGAATTGATTTTAACAACCAAACGCACCCTTACTTTTTGTTGGAGTGATGCAAATAGTCAATGGGATGACAATTTGTGTTTGCAAATCATAATTGTATCATGTCAAGTCATAAGTATTATTTATAGATTAATCCGAATCCAATTCGAATTAAGCAGTCTTGAAAGAATGATTCGTCATAATAATTTGGATATGTTGAAAGAGAGACATGTAATGAGAACCAAAACTAAACAGAATCATGAAAATTCTTATTTTGGATATGAAAAAAGGATAATAATACACAAACAACTTTCCTATAACTATTTTATAATTTACTTTGCAATTATCCAATAAAATAATGTCATTTCATTAAAATAAATTTTAATTTTACAAAATTACCTTTCAATTTATGTAAAGTTGTAAAATAATTATAAAAAAAATTGTAAGTTGACATGATCGTTTTCCGTCTAATAATTATTGTTTTCGATAGGATTATACTACTCAGCATCTCACACCATATACCTTATATTTTTTAATTATTTTTTAAATTATTTTTATTTTATTTCTGCTAAACTAATTAAATTGTTTCATCATCTATATTTCATATACTTGTTACGGAAAAAGAAAATTAAAAGAAATGTAGTATGTGAGATGCTAAGTAGAATTATTCTTTTCTATATATTCAAAAAGTTTATATAACATCAAATTATCTTAATTAAAAAAAAAAAAGCCTTTGGTGACACCATTTTTTGACAGATTTGATGAACAGGTACCTAAATGACAATTCTCTCTCTCTCTCTCTCTCTCTCTCTCTCTCTCTAGAAAAGCTCATCTTTAGTGGATCTGATCTGAAGTCCAAAAATCCACTAAAAGTTTGAAAATTTGTTGTCACCACTAACAATTAAACTGATAATCACTGTGCGTGATCAGTAGTTGACTCCGAGATCGAATGCAATTTGAACAAGTTTTGTAAGCATGCAAGAAGCGACCTTTGATTAAACCTCCTCCACGACTACTGAGTTGGAATTAATCAGTACCACCTCTTATCGCATAATAGAAAATTAAAATTAATATATAATTTCATCATCAGCATCTAATTAATTCTTTAAGTTAATTGGATGGTATCATTTAGTTGTCGTACGTTTGAGTGTTGTAATCACTCTCAAAATTGACGTACTTTAATTAATTCACATTACAACTTATATAATTAAACCTTTGACCAAAATATATGAGAAGCTACACAATTGATCAGATGTGGTTAACCATGAAATTCTCTTAAGACCAGGTATGGATTGTCATATGAGGTGAGATGATTTGCAAAAAGTAATAAAATAATTTGTGAATAGTAGTGAAATAATTTAAGTTAATATATTTTTTTTTTAGATTTGAAAAAGTTAAATTCTTTTTGTGTTTTGTTTAGAAGTTTAGAAAAATTATAACAATTAGATTATGATTAGATGAAAAAAATTAAGAATTTGAAATTAAAAAATATTTATATTTGTAGTGTTTGGAGGTTGAGATGAGAGCATCTTGCAATTCAATCGGGACCAAAAAGTTGTGGCCTTGATCTGTCTTCTCCATGTTCTATGTTTTGAATTTGGTGGGCCATAACAAAACAATTAGGTTAGATTTGGATAATGAGTTAAGATGAGATAAGATAAGATGAAAGTCGAATAAAATATTATTAGAATATTATTTTTTAATATTATTATTGTTTTGAGATTGAAGAAAGTTGAATTATTTATTATATTTTGTGTGAGAATTTATAAAAGTTGTAATGATAAGATAAAATGAGATTGATTGAAAGCCTATTTCAATCCAAAATGAGCTTAATGTTTCTCAATATTGGTGTTTCTTTTTAGAACCTTGTTAGGTACAAGCAGTTTGGCATACCAAACCTCATACCGACGCTCGATGCTGACATGCATGATTTTTTTTATTGAAAAGAAAAATAAAAGAATGAATATTTTGAGAGAAAAATAAGGTCTTCTGTCACATAAAAATCATTTCCGTCTCAATTCACATCGTTTCATTAAACGAAAAGCTCACATATCAGATCGGTGTATGATTTGGTGCGAAAACTTACTGGTAAGAAGATTTTTTTTATATCCTCCATTTCTTTAAAAAAAATGAGGACGCTAGATTATTTTTAATTTAAAAAAGAAAAAAAATAATTATTAACAATTCAAAGCGGTGGTGGTCCGACCGCCACATGGGAACAGTTCGCTTGCGGTGAGACCACTTCAAAATAAGGTAAATCTCGCCACCCCGCGTGGGGTGGTTACGTAACCACTATATATCTTTTTATTTTGTTTTTTGTTTTTTTATTTTTATTAGAGTGTAAAGTCCATGGTGTTATTGTAGTTATTTTCATTATATAAAGTTAAGTTTTGATTTTTAAGCAAGGAATGCCGAATGCGTGTTACACCCATATATACTCACTTGTCACTTTGGTACGTAGCTAATCAAGAGATGCTCAAAAAGATAAACACATCGAGCGACAGTCTATCAATATTTATAGAACATTTAATGTTGCATAAGAAATGTACGTGAATAATAATATTGTAAAAACCCATTTTATTGTCTATTAGCACTCTCCCACTTTCAATCTTAGGCTCTATTTAGATGTTGAGGTGATTTCAGATTATCATAATTAATTTATGAATAGTCGTGTTTTGTGAATTTTATTGAGATGTATTTAAATGTAAATAAGTTGAGATATATATTTGAATATATGAAGAAGTATGTTGAGATGAGTTTATTTTTTCACGGGAAGTTGAAAAAGTAGTGAATCTTATTAATGATTTGAGATGAGTTGAAGTGATCTTGATATCCTTGGATTCATGTTTAGTAGTAGTTTCTGAGCTATTATTAATCCAACCTCTTGAAATTCCTTTTGTAAAATCGTAAGTTGCATGCCTATGTGAGAGATGAGTGTAATCTATGTTCAGTTTCGACAATTCACCCCCAACTATTGTTCTTAGGATATATGCTAAAACATCTTTTTTTTCATTGTAAATATACTTTGATCAGAAGTGATCATTGCAGTCGTGAATGCGCAAACGTCGTGCAATCATTTTAAAAAAAATAAATAAATACGGAACCTACATAAAAATAAATTATTTTTTTAATAATAGACTTAACTCTTTTTCAAAACGACTATACCATGCTTACGCACTCTACAACTGTATGTAACATTACTCATATAATTTTCCTTTTAGATGGGTCGTAAATCAAGTTTTATTACAAAGACATGGCAAGATTGATTGGTTTTGTTAAGAAAATTACCAAATCCAATTATTTTACCCAAATTGGAAGAGCGATTGGCACAATATTAAATATTTATTTAGAGGTTCAAATTGTATGAAACGCTCACATGACAGATAGCAAATATTGTATCTATCCCTTTTTGCGAATTTTTAGAGAGGGTATAGGTGAAAATCTCCATTGTTTGTTTCTTCAATGATATTCATAATACATGAGAGAGAATTTCACATTGTTATATAATATATGCCCATCTATTATGTCAAGATTCATGTCAGCTTCATCATTGCTATTCCATTATATCAAGCGAGCAGTTTCCTACTTATTTCTTTTGCCATACAAGAAAAGAATCCAATTTCCATTTGCAAGTTTCAGAACATTAATTAAGTTATTGAAATCACCTCTTCTCATTGATTTATAAGATAATTGGTCATTTTTCCAAGAAAAAGTCTAAAATCCCAGCTGGGACTTGATCAATTTCAAGCTATGTACTTATTGCGCTCCGAGCAGCCTTCTTCTTCAGTATTTGGGTTGAAGAAAATAATGACATGGATACTTAAGAAGAACATTGAGATAAGAAGAGAACAGGACGTTGGTGTCACACACACAAATGAAATCTTCGGGCCCCTTTTGGATTCGAAACTCATCTCAATTCATCTCATCTTATCGTTATAATTTTCACAAATTCCAATACAAAATATAATAAATAATTCAATTTTTTCAAATCCCAAAACAATAATAATATTCTAACAATATTTTATTCAACTCATCTAAAATCATCACAACTTTTTCATCTATTTGTTATCAGCACATATAAACTTCAGAGAATGTTTGCTCATATTCATGGCATCACAAGTGAATAGCATTCTTTTTATGTTGGCCCACAAATGCATGCATATCAGGCATTTTATCATTTTGGGCTAAATAACTTTAAATATCAGTCTTGGACAGCTTAACTTTGCAGCAAACATATTCTCACAGCATTATCCTAGTATGTTTTTGGAATTTTTTCCTAGTCATCCTATTCCCACGTTACTAGAGATGGAAGTTGTGGCTAAACAATCACCTGCTAGAGCTACACGAATAAGCAAACTTCCAAGATTCTTCATAGTGCTTTAACGATTACCTTAAATCATCTAACAAGTCCTGATGTATGATAACTCATAGAGGTGTAAATGTCAGGGAATCCAAGCAGCATCTGACATTAAAAAGATTCCGAGACAATATTGATATGCATACTCAAAAATTCACAAGAGATGGGTTGAGTCTGTTTGTCGTATGATCCCCGTGGACTTAAATATCCCCAGTGATCTTAATCTCAAACTTGTTAATAACAAAGTTTGTATAACTTCTATACAATCATGTAACATGATGCTGTGTAGACTGGTGCCTGCCAAAGCTTTTCATTTTCCTCTTTAGAATAAGAAGAATCTGGACAAATAGCTTGGTGCGCGCAGAGTGATTAGGATTACTTACTCGATCTACCACTACCTTTGCAGAAGGTGATCTGTGTCGATCTTCGTAGCATACACTTACATTCAGATAATGAAATTGTTTACAGATCAAAATTTGAAGTTATCCTTCAAGTATAACACCATCTCTTGCTGTAGCAACAGAACAGAAAAAATGAGAAAACATCTCATGTTAGCAACGAATAAGAGTTAGTAACGAATACCGCGTGATTTCCACAGGGCTTTACTAAGACATCGAATCTTGAGCATCTTGAAGGAAGAATGACCTCTATTAATACTGGAACTTGAAAGCATTTGAACTTACAACTCAGTTTTCGACATAGTCAGTTAACATTTCCAATACTTGATACCTACTAACGAGTTTTCTTCAGATTATTTAACCATTAGCTGATGCAGGAAATCATATGTTAAATCAGTTGAGAAAATTTTATTTGGCATCCATTAGTTCATTCTTCCTAGGGATATTTGTTTCATTTTGGTCAAAGACCCCTTGGTAATTAAAGGTAGCTCGTGAAGGAGGAAGTAAAAGATCTTACAATCAAACAGAGGAGGATGCATCCAGCAGCGCCAGGGAACAAAGCATACCAAAAGTTCAAGTGGTGCAACTTAGTTCCATCAATGAACAGAATAGGCAAGCTTGCAGCTACATTTTGATGGTAAAATTTGCATCTTAGCACAAAATTGTGGATCTCTTAGGAAGCAAGCAACAACAAAGAGGACAAGCTAAAGCTGCTTTAGGGTATTACCTGGTGGATGACTAGCACCCGTGCAGATCATGAAGGCTATGGAAGCAGCCAGGGCAATGCTCTTAGCAAACCAGCCTGGCCCAAATATAGAGAATGCCAGAACACCAATGGCAGCGCAACCAATTTGAGCGATGAACATGTTGTACTTCTGTAACATTACAACAGCAAGATACTTCTTAATGCAAGTCCTTGCAGGGAAATGAACTCAAGTGATGAAAGTATAACGCAGCCAATGACACGAAGGTTCCACCAAAGGAATTATAGTTTATATCCATTGGTTTTCATTGTAATAAACCAATCAATCCCTCGGGTCTCAATCTTCAAGATTTGACCATGAAATCAACATATGATTTTCTTTATTCAAAAGATATTTGTACAGTATCCTTCAATTGGGGGAATAGAGATCTTTGACGAAGTACCAAACTTGTCTCTGTTGTAAAAAGCTTTGAATCATGTAACAACAAACTCTCTATCCAAGGTCTACTCCCTGGCCTGAGAATCTGGACCAAACGGCACACACCTTCTTAAACCATGCCAAAATCCTAAACTATCCAAAATGTCTGAAGAAGTGACAAGACAACAACAGGTCCCAACACTTCATCAGAAACACTAGTTATATACGAAACAGAGCCTAACAACATGCATCACTGCCTTCCCTTTGCCATTTGGCACATCAATTTCTTGTGCTACATGGGAGTTTCAATATTGATGAAGCAATTGAAATCTGGGCTTTCAAAACATGATGAAATTTAAATTTTCTACGGAAATAGTTTTTGAAAGAAATCACCATGGGATTGAAAGCGAAGGGATGGCTAACGCCTCCATGCAAAAATATGGTATTCAAAGTAAGTTTCAGTCCATTGAATAAACTTCATGTTATCTCCACGTGCCAAAAATTAAATTTTGAATGTTGATGGACTTGTCAAACGCCACCACATAAGAATGATTTGGTGTAGAACATGCAGAAATGCATCGATTCTGTATTAGTAAAAGGATTCTCTCAATTAATAAATCCAAACATGGCTAGGATCTCTACAAGGGAAGGAAATGACTTTTAGAAAAGAAACAAGGCTATTGATGGATATGGGCACATTAAAATATACGAGTGTGTTGCAAGATACGAGGATGATGCACAGAAGATATTATAAGAAAAAGGATTGATCGAAGACAAAAAAAAATAAAAAAAAGAGGTGCAAATTGTGTTGCTCTGCAAATCTAAAACAAACTATATTGGATCAAATTAACAGAGGATCGATTGCTCCAACACCATAAATATGACTTAGAATTAAAGGAAAAATACACAAAATAGAAAAGAAAAAGAAGAACAGCTAAAAGATTTCATCTTCTTTATTATATTTTCTTCTCTTCATCTATATATGAGGTGTCAAAGTTACCAGACTAACATGGTATATGAAGGTGTCATAATTGACGAAGAGATTTCATTTTGAAAGCATTCAAAACCCACCTCAACTTATCTCAACTCATATCATCATTACAACTTTCTCAAATTCACACACAAAATATAATAAACAATTCAATTTTTTCAAATGTCAAAATAATTTTTTCAAATTTCTATACAAAATATAATAAATAATGCAACTTTTATTTCATTATTTACAAATCATCTCAACTCATCTCTGAATCCAAACCACTCCTTATTACTCAATAGTTTCGTACCATCAACAACTAGCAAGTTTTCCAGGGAGGTGAAAGAGTATAAACAATGTGCATGTTCACGAGTGAGAGACGACACACTGGCTGAGAAAGCTCTCCAAGTGTGTCACAATAGACCCAAAATAAAGCTATAGGAAGTATTCATTGCAAAAATGTTGTCTATATGTGTCAGAGAAAGGCCCATGAAAGCCCAACTCTAATATTCAAAATAAAGGCTCATTTTGAGCTGAATTAAGTTGAATTGAGATAAATTTAATTCTTTATAATTAATAATAAATTGAGATGATAAAATGAGTTTTATAAGATCTATATAAGATGAGTTTAGATGTATTTAAATATTAAAATAAATTTAAATATATTTATGAGAAGTTATGATTCCAATTTTGAATTAAGATTAATTTAGTAATATGAAAGTCAAATATTTACATATTAAACTCAATTACAGTTACAAACGGGCCTTAAATGACTGAGGCCGAGCCATTAATCAAATTCAAAGGCCACCTCTTTCGATTCAAGCCACGCAGAGAGAGAGAGAGAGAGAGTCTACCAGGGCAGCTGGAGAGGAGGGAGTGGCAAAGAGAACAGCAGAAACAGCCCCCAAAGGTGCAATTGTCATTGAAATGCCTCTTGGGGCCAAAAACTGATCCATCTTGCCCAATATTGCCATTGCAGCGAACGCCCCTACAGAAAGAAACTTCAACAATTAAGCACATTCTAAGTCATTGGGAAGTATCTATATCTAAATCTAGCAAATCTCAAGACCTGCAGAAGGCCAGAGGATGTCGCTGAGGGAAGGAGCTGCAGGGCCCTTCTGGGGTTTCCAATCATCCCAGAATGGTGCAGCCACGTTAGTTGACGCCACGATTCCATTCTCTCTTCTTCTTGTTCTTCTTCCTCCTATGCCGCTTATGCTTCTGCTGCTAGTGGGATTAACACCAAAATGCCTTTCTAAGACAATTCCTTTGTTTTGGACGAAACGGCTATGGATTGACAAAGGATTTGCAGGAGAAAATGAGATATTTTGATGAATAGGAGAAGAGGAGGCTCGTAGTTGCATGCCCATTTCTTAGATCCCTCACTCTTTTCTGTATGTCTGTCTATCTCTCTTCCCTCTCTCCCTTCCACTTGTTCCTCGTAGATATTATCCAATCTCTTGGTGAGAAAAGACTCAAATATAATACACGTGCAGAGAAAATGCTGATCGATGATGCTCCTTGGAAACCATGGCTGGACTTCTAAGTTCTAAGGTTGGCTTTTGGGGTGGTCTAAAGGTCATTGGAGAAAGCGAACACTCTTCTTATATATGCGCCTTATGCGGATTAGATTAGGATTTAAAAGAGAGATTATATTTTACTTTACTAAAAGGTTTTATGGTTAAAGAGATTATAAAAAAATAAATTTATAAAATAACGTATTTTAATGATTGTAAAATTATTTTTATTGTAAAATAAATTTAACAGAATATATAAACTCACGTTAATTTTTTTTTTATAATTTTATTATATATGTAGCACTTTTCTATTTAGAATTTTATCGGTTTAGATTGAAATGTAGTAGTTAAATTTTTGTTCAAGTAATTTGATATAAGAAATTATTTAAAATGTAAAAGATTAAAGAAAGGATGAAGAAATGCATTGCGTTTCTTGTATTGAGGGTATATCACTGCTGACCAGGTTCTGAAACAAAAGTGTGCTGAGGTGCTATTAACGTTTGTAATTGACTTTTTAAGTCAAAGTTGTATGTCCTTTTTATAAATGGAATGTGATCCTTTATTATCAAAAAAAAAAAAAGGTTCTGAAACAAAATCTATATATTTTTTTAAAAAAAGTACTATTTATAGGCCTTAATGATCAACAAAATCCAGTATGACCGTAACAGAAGTAGAAGATAGTAATGGAGTTAGAACTTGGGACCAATTACTTGTTTGGGTAAAGGTGAGGCCCAGAGCAAATGAGAAGCAAGCCTGTGCCTGTGCCTGTGCCTGTGCCTAGCAAATGTAAGTAACTTAACGCAGCCTAGCTCTTCTTCTTGTAGCTCTTCTTCTTGTTAAGTATACAAGAGGAAGCAAGCAGCAGAGTGGCAAGGCACAACAAACAACAGAGTGGAAATGCACAACAGGACCACAAAGGATTCTACACATTCCCGAAGCACACGACATGACCCAGAAGAATATTCCAGCAACAATAAGATCAATCTGGAGAAGACACATGGCAAAAGATCCGTATTTTGAGGAAAGTAGTTGCTGTAAATTCTCTTTATAAATACTCTGTAAAAAGCATTGTGTTCAGTTGTAATTTTCTGATATGAAATAGAAAGGAAGGCTTTCATTCCAGAGTCCCAGACTTACCTCGAACACCTTGTATGCATGATCTTTCACAACTTAATATGGTAATCAGAGCCATATAAAGACTCATGTTCGCTTAAAAATATAATCTGTCAGTGTACAGAATCGTAACAAGTAATAAAGTGTTTTAAAAAAAAAGATTATCGTACCCACATGGAATAATTATACTACCGAATATTAAAATTGACTTAATTAATTACTATTTGGAAAACCGATTTTGAAAAATGGTTTATCTAAATTAAACTGAAACAAAGAACATTAAAATTAAGATTTTAAAAATAACGAGAATAGATCTAGAACGTTTGATTTTACCTAACAAATCCTACACAGTTTATTCTTCCTTATTATAGAATCTCAATTATCCCAAATTGATGATAAAAATCCCTTAATTATTCAATATTTTCTCTTAAACAATATCAAAAATATCTCCAATTAATAACTCAATATGTCTATGTGAATTTAACTAATTAGAGACTCATTAAGTTTTTCGGATTTTTCTTGAAAATCACACTAGTTGCGGTAAAACATCTCTACTTTCGCTCAACAAATCACATCTCAGTCTCATTATGATTCAATAGATCAAATAATAGTTAGCTAGAAAATTGCAAGCATTAAGAACAAGAAATAAACACTCGATCATGGAAATATTAAAAATAAAATAACTTGGAATATAAACTGTGTGTTCAGTGCTAAGCTACGTCAAAGCTCTAGAAAATAGAATTAGTTCATAATAAAATTAAAATGAAAAAGAATAAAACTGGTGTTCTTTGTTGAAGTCGATTGATGAAGCATTCGACTTTCACCTCTGTCTTCCAGTTCTGCCTTCTCGAAAGAACAATTCAATAATAAAAATTGGAACTCTAAACTTAGACTTAGACTTTAAAACATAAAAATTCTCAAGTTTGATTCAAAACTCAAACCCCCTATTCATCTCATAAGTCAAGATTAAATAAATATCAAAATTCAAATCTGGAAACAAGATAACCGTGGTTATAATCTAGCCTAAAAATATGTAAACTAATTTCTAAAGATAGATGTTAACATGAAAGGAAATTATCCCAAGAATAACGAGATTATCTAAAATGAAAGATTCAGTGATATGCGGCTTGAATTACGGAGTTCGGGGGGATTTGGTCGCCAATAGATTGATTTCGAAACTCGAATTTGGTGGTCAGCAGCAGATTGATCCCAATTGGGAGGAATTATCCCACTGAATAGATGTCGTGTGCACTGAATATAACTGGCGTGGAGGTCACAAATGAACGGGCGTGGAGGTCACAAAGACCACACGACCCTCTCCTCGCCTACCGAGAGGTAAGTCTTCTCGCCGTTGGGCGAGAAAGATCTCTTTGCTGCCCCTCATCGGTTTGGATCCGTAGTCTTTTTTTTGTACCAAAATACTCTCATTTTGCACTAAATCTTCTCATTCCTTCAAATCCAAGAAAATAAATAAAAATATATAGAAATAAAATAAAATCAATAATATTGAAGGGAAAATAACACTTCATAAATAAAAGAGTGATAAACATCACATAAAAACAACACTTATCAACTCACGTCTACCGCTTCCTTTTTTTTTTTCCTTTCTTTCTGCTTTCTTGTTCCCAACCTCCTTTGATATTACTTCTTCAACTTCCCACCCAGCCATCGTCAATCCAAACATCCTCATCTCTGCGTCGCACTTCATTACCATTAAGTTATCCATTGATAACTATTTGTTGTGGAAGACCCAAATGGTGCCCTTCTTGAAAGCTCACCAACTTTTTCATCATGTGGATGGCTCGACTAAAATGCCTCCCCCCATGGTTAATGACACCGAAAATCCTGCCTACACCAAATGGGTTTTGGAAGATCAACTTATTTTACCTGCTCTCAACTTTTCCTTATCTGAGCAAGTGTTTGCACAGGTTTTAGAGTGCACTACCTCCCACAAGGTTTGGTCCCTTCTTTAAAACCTTTTTGCTGCACAATCAATTGCTCACATTATGCAAACACAATATCAGCTTGCCACATTAAAGAAAGGTTTAGAATCTGTTATTGATTATTTTCACAAAGTCAAAGCTTTGGCTGCTTCCTTGGATGCTGCTGGACAACCTCTCTCACCCACTGAATTCTCAGTTTATCTCCTTGCGGGTCTAGGCTTAGCTTATGATGCCCTTGGGACCTCCCTTACAACAAGAGCTGACCCCCTCTCCCCTCACCAAATCTACAGCTTCTTACTTAACCATGAGCCATGTCTTTCTCATAAGAAAACTACCATTCTCAGTGGCAATCCCTTACAAGCTAATCTGACAACTACTCAGAGCTCTGCCTCACTCTCTCCATCTTCCCATTCTTCAAGTCGTGGTCGAGGGGGTCGTAACTTTCGGGGTAGAGGAGGAACTGGACTCGGAGCATTGCATTTTTTTTTCAAATGGCAGTGACACATGACCTGTGTGTTAAGTTTGTAAGAAGCTTGGTCATTCGGCAATTAACTGTTAGCATCGATTTGACCATAGTTATCAAGCCTCTCCTTCTTTTACATCAAATATGACCACCACTGGTTCTGCACCATTGGGCTCCCACCTCCATTCGTGGTTTCTAGACACAGCGGCCACTACACATTTTACACCTGACCTTGCTAATCTTAATATGTATCCCATGTCTTATCAGGGATCGGACCAAGTAAGTATTGGAGATGGCTTTACCATGCTGATTCAACACACTGGTTCTGCTCATCGTAAAACTTCCTCTTGCATTTTCTTACTTTCTCAACTACTTCATGTTCCATCTTTAACTAAAAACTTACTCTATGTCCGTCAATTTTGTGTTGATAATGGTGTATATTTTGAATTTCACTCTACATCTTTTTTCGTGAAGGATTCTCTCACTCGGGTGGTTCTACTTCAGGGCATCGTTAGAGATGGCTTGTATGTCTTAGTTGCGGATTCTACTTCGGGTTCAGTTTCCCTTAAGCGTATATTGGTGAGCGTACCTCCCTTGATCATTGGCATCATCGACTTGGCCACCCTTCACCGTGCACCACCACCTTTACTGTTAGGCGCTTCCAACTTCCAGTCCATAACAATAAACATGTCCAGCCGTGCTCAACTTGTTTCTAGTCTAAATTACATGCACTTATGCATCCCACTTCTCCTTCTAAGTCTAAGAAAGCTTTTGAATTGATGTTTCTAGATGTATGGGGTCCGCCCCAGTGTTATCTTCAAAATGGATGTAGATTTTATTTCTCTATCATTGATGATCACAAGAAATACATTCGGTTGTTTCCTATTCAATCTAAATCCGATGTCTCTTCCATTTTTGTTGCTTTTATTCGGTTCATTACAAATTATTTTTCACCAAACATCAAAGCTATCCAATCTGATTTTGGTGGTGAATTTAGACCACTTAAAAAAAAATTATTCATGATCAAGGCATTGTTCATCGCATAACCTGCCCTTATGCACATGCTCAAAATGGTACAGTTGAGAGGCGTCATCGACACATATTCGAAACGGGACTGTCTTTACTTGCCCATGCATCCATGCCTCTTTCCAAACATTGGTTTTTTTTATAAATAGGATGCCTAGCCCAATTTTACAAAATATTTCCCATTTCCAAGCTTTATTTAAAAAGACTCCATATTACAAATTTTAAAAAGTTTTTGGGTTTGCATGTTGACCCAATTTATGCCCATTTAATCGGCATAAAATGGACTTCCGATCTAAATTTTGTGTTTTCATGGGATATGGTCCTAACCATAAGGGATATATTTGTTTACATCCTTCCTCGGGCCGGACTTACATATCAAGAGATGTGTTATTCAATGAAGCCTACTTTCCTTTTGCCATTAAGCTCAACTCAGACTCTTCATCTTCTGCACACAACCATTTATTTTCGGATCTGACTTCTACTTCTCAAATGGTTCCTTTACTTACCACTTAGCCCAACTCTCAGCCCAACACTCAAATAGACATCGATACCTCTTCTTGTCAGTCATCTCTTCCCACATCCACGGCCTCTACCCATTCACACAGCTCCAACCCAACCTCTAATTCTCCCCAATTTAACCCTAACTTCGTCGAATCCAGACTCTCTCAAAATCAAAGTTCTTCCTCCTCGATTCCAAGCGCACTAGTTCCCAAACCTTCCACGACTGAGTCTCTGCCTCCTTGCGATCATCACTCACCAAGTCAACCTGTGTGTCCTACCTCACACATCCCATGGTTACACGCAGTCAGGTAAATATTCACAAACCCCTCTTATATCTTGATGGTACTGTACCCTGGCCTATTAAGCACCCTTCACTTTCACTCACTACTTCAACACACACTCTGGTTCCTGAGGAACCCACCTCATATATAGAAGTCATAAAATCTCCTAAATGGAGAGAGGCAATGCAAACTGAGTTTCATGCTTTGTTGTATAATCATACTTGAGATTTGGTACCACCATCTGCCTCTTTCAATGTTTTGGGTCCCAAATGGATACTCAAAACAAAGAGGAAGGCTGATGGCACCTTAGAAAGGCGCAAGGCTCGCCTCGTAGCCACAGGATTTCACCAACAACCTGTGGTAGACTACAGTGAGACATTTTCTTCTGTAGTAAAACCCACCACCATCTGTGTTCTACTTTCCTTAGCAGTCTCGTCAAACTGGTCTCTACAGCAATTGGACATACAAAATGTTGTATGGTGATCAGGAGGAGGCGGTTTATATGCAACAACCCCTGGGTTTGTGCATCCAAGGTATTCTTCATATGTGTGTAGACCAAAATAGGACATTTATGGCCTAAATCAGGCTCCACGAGCCAGGTTTTCAAAACTTAGCAGCAAGCTTTTCTATTTAGGCTTTCAGGAATAAAAATCTGATACATGTTCATATAGACATGAATCTCATGTAATTTTTGTGCTCATATATGCGGATGATATCATTGTTACAGGCTCAAATTCCAATTTAATATCTGAGTTCATTTATGTTCTTAGCTTATCTTTTCTTGTTAAGCATCTAGGTCAACTACATTATTTCTTAGGCATTGAAATCATTCAAAATAATGAGGGTCTGTTTCTTTGCCAATCCAAATATATTTTTATCTTCACAAAACTAATATGCATCATCTGAAATCTGTGTCTACTCCAATGTCAGTAACTACCAAACTCTCGGCTTTTGATAGTTCCTCCTTTGAGGATCCTCTTACTTATAGAAGTATAGTTGGTAGTTTACAATATTTATCTTTTACTCGTTCGGACATATCATTTGCTATTAACAAAGTTTGTCAATACATGCACAATCCAAAAATCTCACAATGGCAAGTAGCCAAACGAATTCTTAGGTATTTTAGAATTACTTCTAACTTTGGTCTGTTTTTCTCCAAATCATCTTCATATACTCTCTTGCCCTTCTCTGATGCTGATTAGGCCGGTTGCCCTGATGATAGAAAATTAACAGGTGGTCTTTGTGTATTTTTTAGGTCTCATTTGGGATCCAAAAAGCAGCCTACAATTACAAGATTTTCTACTGAGGCTAAATATAAAGCCATTGCTAACACCACTTGTGAAGTTTTGTGGATTCAATCTCATTTGAGTGAATTGGGTATTTTTTTTAAAGGATCCACCGAAATTGTGGTGTGACAACTTGGGGCGACATATTTAACTGTAAATACAATTTTACATGCTCATACAAATCATGTAGAATTAGATTATCATTTTGTAAGGGCTAGAGTTGCAGCCAAAACACTCAATGTCTCTTTTGTTGTGTAAAACGATGACAATAAAGTAAAAGGCAAACAAGGGAAAAATAAGCAATCACACACGACACAGTATTTACGTGGTTCGGCAAATTGCCTACATCCACAGCAGCTGCAGAGAATTTTTATTTCTTGAAGAATCACAATACAATGTATGGGAAAACTATTGTTCACTTTGATACATCACAAGTCAAAACAAAATCATTTAATTATGTCATGCGGTGGAAACCCTAAAATCTTTAGAAATAGTCATGTTTGCTCGAGCGGCGTGTCGAGCCCGCATCGAGCGAACCTGTTTCCTTCAATCGCTCAAGCCATGTATTGAGTGGCTCTTCAAGCAAACTCTCTGACTTCCCTCCACTCGAGCGGTGTGTAGAGCGGTATCGAGTGAATTCTCTGACTTGCATTTGCTCTAGCGATCTGTCGAGATATCTTGATTCAAATCTTTGACTTGTCTTCGCTCGAGCAGCTAGGGATTTCGCTCGAGCGGTGTGGACGAGACTCCACAATTCTCCCACTTGGAGACTGGTACACCCACAATATCGCTCTTTACCTCAAACATGATATCCTCTACCTATGCAAATCAATACCCTTGTCTTCATGCTAGAAGACCAACTGAAGTTATGCACAACTTCAGTTTCTCAAGTGTAACACCCTTTGTCAACATATCAGCAGGGTTCTTACTTCCATAGATTTTTTCAAGTAACAATTGTCCGTCATCTAACAATAATCGTATAAAGTGATTCCTGATCTGAATGTGCTTAGTCCTAGAATGAAACGTTGGGTTCTTGGCAAGGAATATGGCACTCTGACTGTCACTGTAGAGGGTGCCCTTCTGATTCTTTTTACCCAATTTCTCCAATAAGCCCTGTAACCAAACCATCTCCTTTACAGCTTCTGAAACTGCAATATACTCAGCTTCTGTAGTAGACAAAGAAACTGTCTTTTGTAAATTGGAATCCCATGAAACTGCATTACCACCTAGAGTGTAAACAAACCCTGTGGTACTTTTTCTGCTATCAGTATCTTCAGCTAAATCAGCAGCCCTGTACCTCTAAGCCTCCTCCTAAGAAATACAAGCACGTTTCTGAGGAGCCTTTTAGGTATCTCAAAATCCACTATACTGCTTCCCAATATTGTTTTCCAGAGTTACTCATGTATCCTACTCATAACTCCCACTACATGGGCAATATCTGGTCTAGTGCAAACCATAGCATACATAAGTAAACTAATAGCTGAAGCATAAGGAACCTTACTCATATAGTCTTATTCCTCTTCTGACTTTGGTGCTTGATCCTTGCTGAGTCTGAAGTGACTACCCAAGGGTGTGCCACCTGGCTTGGCCTTATCCATATTGAATTTGCTGAGTACCTTTTTCACATACTTAGCCTATGAGAGTCTTAATGTGCCTCTGACTCTGTCTCTGACAATTCTCATGCCAAAGATTTGCTTTGCAGCTCCCAAATCCTTCATTGCAAAGTGTTCTGACATCTGCTTTTTTAGATTATTGATCTCATCAATACTAGCCCCTGCAATAAGCATGTCATCCACATATAGCAACAAAATAATGTAAGAATTGTCAAACTGCTTGACATAGCATCAGTGATCTGCCTGACATCTGATGTACCCTGCACTGCACATGAAACTGTCAAATTTTTTGTACCACTGTCTAGGAGCTTGTTTCAGGCCATATAAGCTCTTCTTTAGTCTGCAAACTGAACCTTCCTTTCCCTATACTACAAATCCCTCAGGTTGGTGCATGTAGATGTCTTCTTCAAGATCTCCATGAAGAAAACCTGTCTTCACATCTAACTGCTCAAGAAATAGATCTTCAGTAGCAACCACAGCCAAAACTAACCTGATGGTTGTGATCTTTACCACAAGTGAGAAGATCTCAGAGTAATCAATGCTCTATTTCTGCTGAAAGCCTTTTACAACAAGTCTGGTCTTGTACCTCTTACTGCCATCATGCTCAACTTTCACCCGATACACCCACTTGTTGTGTAATGCATTCTTCCCTTATGGAAGTTCTGTCAACTCCTATGTCTGATTCCCTAGCAAGTTATCCATCTCATCTTTCATGGCCAGCTCTCACTTGCTAGAATTTTCATCTTACAAGGTTTCTTGATAACTCTGCAGTTCTCCTCCATCTGTCAACAAAATAAAATTCAAAGTAGGTGAGAAACGCTGTGGATGATGAATAGTCCTAACTAACCTGCGAACTGTAGCTGTAGGAGTGGACGGCTCTGGATCTGACTACGGAATAATAGGAATGGGTGTACTGGACCCACTCTCCCAGTCACTCATTTCTCTACACGGCACTGTGGCCTCTATTAGGTCATCCAAACTCACAAAGTCAAACTCCTGAGGAGCTGCTTCAACAACTGTACTAGACTTGTCCTTGTACACGTTCTTTTCATTGAAGATCACATTCCTGCTTCTTATAATCTTCTGATCCTGATCATCCCAGAAACAATAGCCAAATGACTCGTCCCCATAGCCAATGAAATAATATTTCCTTGACTTAGTTTCAAGTTTACTACGAGCATCAGAATCGATAAGAACATAAAAAAGATAGTCAAAAGTTTTAAGATGAGAAAATTTGACTTCTTTCCCGCTCCAAGCCTCTTCAGGCAATTCACAATCTAGTAGAATTGATGGCCCTCTCTTTATCAAGTATACTGCAATGCTAATTGCATCTGCCCAGAAAATAGGTGGTAGCCCATCGTGCAGCCTCATGCTTCTAGCACGCTCATTTATGGTTCTGTTCATGCGTTCAACAACTCTATTTTGCTGTGGTGTCCCAGGAATAGTCTTATCCATTCTGATACCTTGAGTTGCACAATACTTCTTGAATCCATCAGTAATATACTCACCACCATTGTCAGACCTTAAGCATTTTGGCTTCAATTCTGTCTCTGTCTCAACCATGGCCTTCCAAATTTTGAACACATTAAATACATCAGATTTATGCTTCAAAAAATAGACTCATACATTCCTGCTGTGGTCATCAATAAATGTGACATAATAACGAGAACTTCCAAGAGATGCCACTGGGGAAGGCCCCCACACATCAGTATGCACAAGATTAGTTTCCCTTTCTTCAGTATTCTGCCACTCTTCAAGAAACTGACATTCTTCTATTTCCCCATAATGCAACTCACACACACTGAGATCAACTGACTTCAGTTCTGGTAGCTTGCCTCTAGACAGAAGTTCTTTCATGCCCTTCTAACTTATATGGCCAAGCCTACAATGCCACAAATTTGTTGTGCTCTCTGTAACGGTAGTAGCAATAGTGTTATTCAAACAAGTAGTCATATAAAGTGTACCAGTTTTCTTACCCTGAGCCAATACTAATACCCCTTTGGTGACCTTCCAGGTGCTATCTGAAAATACCACTGAATGGCCACAATCATCAAGCTGCCCAACAGAAATGAGATTCTTCTTCAACTCAGGAATGTGTCTAGCCTTCTGCAAGGTCCATTTGTTCTTATTAGGGAGTACAATGTCAATGTCTCTCATCTCTACTACATTCAAAGCCTCTCTATCAGCCAGATACACCTTCCCAAAATCACATGCAACATAGTTCTGAATTATCTCCCGATGGGAAGATGTATGGAAGGAAGCCCCTGAATCTAGTATACAGTCATCAACTGGACTATGAACTACAAGTAATAGTGCATCATGTACTTCTTCAGTTACCACATTAGCATTATCATTCTCAGTCTTCTTGGGATTTCTGCAATTCTTCAGCTTTGCCACAATTCCAGCAAGTTGCCTGCTAACCAGGTCTTGACTTGCTCTTGCCCCTATTCTTTGATTTTGATCGCCTATGTTTGAGTTACTGTCTTGTGCTCTCCCCCGAGAGTCAACATTCAGCACTGAACTCGAACCCAAGGTTTCGCCTGAATCTCTCCTATGCACCTCTTTAGCCAAAATCAAATCACAGATATCATCATATTTCAACTTTGACTTACCGGCAAAATTACTAACAGCCATTCTCACGGCTTCTCAACTATTTGGCAGTAATGTCAATAGTATCAGTGCACATATCTCATCATCAAATTCAATTTCAACAGACGAAAATTGATTTATGATAGTATTAAAATCATTCAGATGTTGTGCAACAGACGTACCATCTGCCATATTCAAATTAAATAACTTTTTCATCAGATGTACCTTGTTATTTACTGACGGCTTTTCATACATATCTGACAAAGCTGCTATGAGATCCGCAGTCGTCTTCTCCTTGATGACGTTGTGTGCAATGGATCTTGACAGGGTTAGCCGAATAACCCCCAGAACCTGTCGATCCAACAGGGTCCAATCAGCAACTGACATGTTGTCTGGTTTAATCCCCAGCAATGGAAGATGAAGTCTCTTCCCATAAAGGTAATCCTCTATCTGCATTTTCCAGTATCCATAATCCGTGCCATCAAACTTCTCGATCCCTGATACCTTTACATCCTCTTCAGCCATCATTTTTTCTCAGACCCGAACCTTGGCTCTTGATACCAATTGTTGTGTAAAATGATGACAATAAAGTAAAAGGCAAACAAGGGAAAAATAAGCAATCACACACGACACAGTATTTACGTGGTTCGGCAAATTGCCTATGTCCACGGGAGCTGCAGATGATTTTTTTTTTTTGAGGAATCACAATACAATGTATGAGACGGCTACTGTTCACTCTGATACATCACAAGTCAAAACAAAATCATTTAAATATGTCATGCGGCGGAAACCCTAAAATCTTCAAAAATAGTCATGTTCGCTCGAGCGGCGTGTCAAGCCCGCATCGAGCGAACCTGCTTTCCGCAATCGCTCAAGCCATGTGTTGAACGGCTCTTCAAGCGAACTCTCTGACTTCCCTCCGATCGAGCGGTGTGTCGAGCGAAGTCAAACGAACTCTCTGACTTGCATTTGCTCAAGCTGTCTGTCGAGCTATCTTGAGCAAACTCTCTGACTTGTCTCCGCTTAAGCGGCTAGAGACTCCGCTCGAGCGGTGTGGACTAGATTCCACAATACTCAACATCATTTTTATCTAGCAAGGATTAGTTAGCAGATATCTTCAGTACTAAACTACTATCCACTGCAAGCTTCAATTTCCATTGATCAAGCCTCACCATTAATTAGGTGCCGCTTGAATCGCGGGAGGTTGTTAAGTATACAAGAGGAAGCAAGCAGCAGAGTGGCAAGGCACAACAAACAACAGAGTGGAAATGCACAACAGGTCCACAAAGGATTCTGCACATTCCAGAAGCACACGGCATGACCCAGTAGAATATTCCAGCAACAATAAAATTAATCTGGAGAAGACACATGGCAAAAGATCCGCATTTTGAGGAAAGTAGTTGCTATAAATTCTCTTTATAAATACTCTGTAAAGTAGTTGCATCTCAAACTTAAAAACTGATCATCATCATCCATACGATCGAGATCCAAAATACATTGAAAGATCATACGTAATGTAAAATGCTGGCCGGCCGGAAGGGAATTAAGCGAGATCGATCCGGTCAATTTATTGATAATTAATTAAGCCATTCCTCAATATACTTTTTAAGTAGTAGTAGTAGTAGTAGTAGTAGTACTACTACTAGGCACGAAAACACCGTCCACCACAAGATCATGCCCACTCACAAATTCATTACATGCAAGAAACAGCACAGCATCTGCTACATGTTCCACCTTCAGCAAAACCCCTTTCAACCTGGCAAATGTCTCGTACACCTTCTCAACCTCTTCCACGCTCTTCCCTTGCACGCGGCACGTCAATGGCGTCGCCAACCCATTTGGTGATACGCTGTTCACCCTAATCCCGTGCTCCCCAAGCTGCAGGCTCGCTGATCGAACCAGCCCCAGCACCGCGTGCTTTGTCATGCAATAGTCCGTCCGAGCCTTCGCACCGTGGCTAGCCGCCACGCTCCCCGTGCAGACGATACTCCCACTCACGCCTCTTTCAACCATCGCTCGCGCGGCGTGCTTCACACACAAGGCCATGCCACGGACGTTGACTGCAAACAATCGGTCGAATCCTAAAATGTCGAGCTCGAGGACGGTCTGTTCGGAGGAACTTAGAATCCCAGCATTGCTGAACATGATGTCGAGCTGCCCATATTTCTCGACGGTCGATTCCACGGTGCTTTTGACCTGGTCTTCGTCAGAAACATCACAGTGCACGTAGCTGCACTTGTCTATGCCAATGGATGAGGCAACCTGTTTACCCAGTTGGTCTTGGATATCGGCGATCACCACCATGCGTGTGCCATGTTGGGTGAAAAGGCGTGCGGTGGCCTCGCCTATGCCGCTTGCGCCGCCGGTGATTATTGCTACCTTTCCCTTTAGTGATCTGTGGTTGCCCACTGTAGAGTCTGTCATTGTAGATCAGAAAAAGAAATGGGCAGACTGATCATGAACTAGTTAGTACTGTGATTGCCTTATCTTATGGACCCTGATACTCCAACCACAGGTTTAAGCGCGTTTGAATAGTAAAAATGTTTTATTTTTATTTTTTAATTTTTATTATCATAATTGTTTTAAAATTGTATATAAAATATAATAAAAAATTAATTTTTTTAAATTTTTAAATAATAATAAATAATATTTTAATAATATTTTATTCAATTTTTATCTTCTATATCAACTATCTCAACTCAATTTAATATCAAATGAAATCTTAACTAAGAAAAACGACCAAGTTCAAATGTTTATTTTTTCTTTTTTTCCAATAATTTTTTAATACATTTTTAAAAATTTTTAAAAAATAAAAAAATATAAATTCACTAATATTGATTTCTTTAACTATTAAATAAAAATCCAAATTTTAAAATAAATTAAAAATTCAATGATCACTTTTATCATTACTTTTATTGATTCAACTACCATTTTCTTTATCATGTTTGCACATTTAAAGGAAAATGGATGTCTCTAGAAAAAGTATTATTGGCTTCGAGAAGATGACCGTTAGTTGGCAATCTATTAAGGTACTTTTGTTTTGTATGTTTGGTAGAAATTATATTTGAAAATAAATAAATAAATACGTCCAAAACGTGTCATGTGAGGGGTGGATATCTTGTTGGCTAAAAAATATTCCATCTATTGTTAAACGCAAAGTCACCTAAAAATAGAAGAAATAATTTATACAAATTCTAAATAAATAAATAAGTAAATCTTATGTACGTAGTTCCTGTGTTAAAAATATATCCCACCTTAAAAAAATATAAAAACAATATATTTATTTTTAGTGAATTCTTTTTTTTTTTTTTTAATAAAAGATCCTTATTTATTTGAAAATTATATTTAAGATTACTCTTTCTTTTTATGGTTGGCCTTGGTCGACGACCCATGAGTGGTCAGACCAGCCTTCATGAATAGTTATCACTAAGGATAATGCTGGAGCTCCCGCTGGCTCTCGTTGGGAGCTCTCGCTGGAGCTCTAGTGTATTTTATTATGTGTATTTTTTAATTTTTTTTATATAGATGTTTTTAATGATTTTAAATATTTTTAAAAAATAAAAAAAATTATAATATTATTTAATAATATTTGCTTAATCACGAAGTAAAATATAAAATATTTTTTTATGATTTTTTATTTTACTTCGTGATTAAGGAAGTATTTTTTAATAACTTTTTTTTTACTTCTTGATTAGTGTATTTTATTATGTGTATTTTTTAATTTTTTTTATATAGATGTTTTTAATGATTTTAAATATTTTTAAAAAATAAAAAAAATTATAATATTATTTAATAATATTTGCTTAATCACGAAGTAAAATATAAAATATTTTTTTATGATTTTTTATTTTACTTCGTGATTAAGGAAGTATTTTTTAATAACTTTTTTTTTACTTCTTGATTAAGAAAGTGTTTTTAATAATGTTCTAAATTTATTTTATTTTTTAAAAAATATTTAAAAATATTATATAAAAAATAACTTTAAAAAAAACACATACAATATATGCCAACAGCCCCCGCTGGAGGCTGTAGCACGATATTATCACTAATGAGTAGTGCTATTCCGACTGCTGAAGGAAGCTCGTTGGGACTCTCGTTAATAATTTTGATATGAGTTTTTTTTTAATATATTTAAATATATTTTAAAAAATAAAAAATTTATAATATTATTAAAAAATACTTACTTAATTATTAAATAAAAAAAATAAAAAATTCATAATGAATTAGCGATAGAAACAAGTGGGAAAATTAGTTTTCCATCACTAATTAATTAGAGTGGCGCCCTTCGTCGACCTCCCATGCATGAATCATGATGAGTGGTCAGGACTATTCCTGTCAACGCACTCTTCAATCAGTTCACTAATGAAACGAATTCTGATTGAAACATGTTTGGTTCTGAGGGGATATCATGTCGTCGATCAGTTGTTACATTAATAATCTGTAAAGCTTTCATGTATATATATTGCCTTTTACTATGGCAGCAGCTTCATGCTAGATAGTCCTAATTTTCTTCTAATTAATAAAAAAAAATATTTACAGTTTTAAGTGTGCAAACGTCGTATAGTCATTTTAAAAAAAAAATGAATAATTATAAGATTTACATGAAAATAAATTTATTTTTTAATAATAAACCTAACTTATTTTCAAAATAACTGCATAATATTTATATATTTTACGACTGTATGTAATATTACTCTTAATCAAATAGCTTCAGAATTATTTAGAAGCTAAATATGATTCAACTTCTTCTAAAGATTGAACATTATTAACAGTATTTTGACCTCCTCGATCGATCGTTAACATGTTTTCCGATTTTCTAGCTAGTCTCCTCGTGAACATGAACTTTAATTACTCAATCTTGCATGCGTATTATATATATTTTTCCAATCATGCTCATTCAAAAAGATATTATATATCAAGCTTATGAAGCTTTTATATATATTGACCTATACATGAGTCATGACATGACTTCCTTCCCTGACTAGCGGCTATGCTCCCCGTGCAGACGATACTCCCCCTCACTCGTCCTTCAACCATCACACGCACAACGTGCTTCATACACACAGCCATGCCACGGGCGTTGATTGCAAACAATCGGTCAAACTTTGAAATCTCAAGCTCACGGACGGTCTGTTCAGAGGCACTGACAATTCCAGCGTTGCTGAACATGATGTCGAGCTGCCCATATTTCTGGACCGTTGATTCCACGGTGTTTTTGACCTGGTTGTATCGTCCGGTCCGGAGGGATTCGTCGGAGAATTATTACCTTTCATTTAAATCATATTTTACAGTATAGATATGGCCTCTAATTTCTCAATGATAGATCTCACAACACTTACACACACTTATTAAAGATGTTGGTACCAACCATATAACATAATCAGAATCATCGTATCAGAATTTGAAACATAATCAAATACAAAATCAAAATAAAATCAGAAAATCATGCCAAATATTTCTCAGATGCCATATCATTTCAAACAGAGTATTTGACATTTTCATATTATTTTCACATAATCAAAACGAATTCAGAACATCTTCATATGACGTACAAAATTCACAGATTTCATATTCACTTCTTTGCATATTTTATAAATAACATGTCAAAATATTGCTCATATCTACACTAGTCATGTCAAAAAACACTTTCTCTTTCATACAGATTTCAAATGGCTTTCCAAACCCAACCCAAGATGAGGTGCCTTATCTAATAGGAAGAAAGAGAGAGGGAAGGAGGAGACAAAAGGTTGAGGAAGTAAAAGGGTGTCGGGAGGAAAAGAGGGAAGGAGACTTAAAGGAGAGGTGATGTGACATAAAGGAAGGAGTGACAAAATATAAAAGAAATGGACCAGACAACTTCAAGGACGCTTCCAGACTTCAACTTTCCCTTTAGCTTCTTCAACCTTGCAACTAGAGCACCAATGACAGCATCTCCTTCAGAAAATAAATCTATGACCCCTGTTGTACAGTAAGGCTGAGAGACCATGAGAGACTGTAAAACAATTATATTATAGTGGATTCTCCCTTCTCCCACACCCCCGTGGACAGATGCATTATGTCAAACCACGTAAATCAATGTATATCCATCTCTTTATTTTTTCTGCACTTATTTCTTATTCATTGCTATGGATGTATGCATGAACACCATACAGCCGCACCGGACCACCACCAGGGGATCCACACTACACCAATTGAGGCCCGAATCGTCGTAGTGGGCCGAGAATGACTCTTTCTACCCTTCCATCTCGTTATATAATTTTAAGCATTAATAGTTGGTGTTATCTGTGGGATCTGATGTGCTTTCTACATTGAAAGTGGGAAAGAACGAATTTCCCTTGATAAGTATTCTCAGCTTCACTCTTTATTTTTATTAACAATACTGTCACAAAAGTTAGGCGAGTAAACACTTCCTCGCCAATGTGGTTTACGATATTGTGCACTTTATTGCACAACGCATAAAACACACACCCAATAGCCTGGGCAAATGAATTACCCAGCCACTTGAGCTACAAGTGCATTGTGCAAAAAGAGAGGTGAGGACATTGGCAAACACCGTGCACATGCACATGTATTAGGCAAGCACTTTTCCATGCACAGTGCACCCGAGAGGCTCGCGACAACCCACCGCGAGCTCGTTGAACCTTTTGGCAGCCACCGCATGGACCACCAAAAGCTTCTGTCCCAGAACGGCTGGCCTCCGTTATTGAAGGCAGAGCTTCGTACGCCTAAAAGGGTAAACATTGCCATGCACCTGAGAGGCTCACAACAGGCCTTCGTGAGCCCGTTGGACCTACCGGTGACCACCCCAGGGACTGCCGGCGATTTTTGTCCCCTCTGTGACGGCCTCAATTCAAGGAGGGTAGGCATAGTGAACACAACATGTGCACCTCATCGTGTGCACCAAAGGAGCGCGGCAGCCCACGACTCAACTCACAAGTGGATGGATAGCCACCATGAGGACTGCCGACACTTTCTACCGCGCCGTGGTTGTCCCTAGCATTGAAGAACGTGCATGCTGTGCACGATGGGCAACAATTGCACCTTGCCCTGTGCACCCGAGGGAAGCACCTTCAGTGGTCACCGTGAGGCGGGTAACGCCAGCCTCCACCAAAATCGTTGGCGATCTTTGTCACCGATAGGGTGCTCCACAGCTCAGCCAGCCCCTCCATCGTGCAAACTGACAACCCTCCCGTCATGCACCCAAGGTAGACATCACCTTGCACAACTAGCAGGCACCATGTCGCCACCACCGACATTTTTTTCCGCCAAAACGCGGTCCTCAGCCACTGCTTGCCCCCTCTTCACCATATAGTTAAAAGCCATAAAGACAACCATCCACCCTGCCTTGCAAGAGCATCCTGGGCACAAGCACCACCTTGCACGGCCATGAACATGGTCTCCTAACCATCACGACCATTTGATGCCTAGTCGTGCCTTCCCTGACCACCAGCATCTCAGCCACCTGCCGCCCTGCCATACACATCTCTGCCATGAGCTGTCTGGCCATATGAAACTTGAATAGGTACTGCTCGCCACCACTCCTCAGCCACTGCCCAATTCCCCCAGCCACTGCTTGGACACAGTCGCATGGCTTGGGCTTGCCTGGCCATGTCTCCTCAATCACAACAGATCTACGACCATGCAAGAGGGAAAACCTGCATCCCAGTCGTGCATGTGGGCAGCCATCGGCAGCTAACGCCATGCACTTAGTCATCCCATTTGGGCCACGGGTCCCCTGACCGCCGCATCACCCAGCCATGGTGATTTCCTCGACTACATGCTCCATGGACTCAACTACTCGGCCACATGCACACGTCGGACAACCATTCCACTTGACCTGACGGACACAACTTCCTCAGCCTTAGTGGTTCTCCAAACACACAGCTCTACAAAAACGTTGCCCAGACACGAAGTCCATCAGCATCACTGTCCAAACCACCTGCCCATAAAGTTACACGACCAAAGAGAGGTGGAGCGATGGTCACACGTTGCATGTCCCATGTAATGGTCGACCCAGGTGGTCAAAGTTGTACAGCCCATGCAAAACAAGCTATTGAAAAATAAAATAAAATAAAAGTAAGGAAGAGAAAAAACAACAAATAGTAGCAAGCAATTTCAATTAAGCAAAAATCGGCTACAACGACTAAGTCACCCCGGTATGTCTCCCTCAAAGTTTGTGTGCATTTTATTTTTACTAACCTAATTGATTCTTGCAACGCAAGACACCGGCTACACAGTCCCCCGGACATCTCAATATGTCTTTATCGGAGTAAATTTCCTTACATTAACATGCACGCGAACACCTCAAACTTTTACCACACTCCAGCAAGACAATTAAGTTTACAAATTTCACACTTGTAATTGAGAATTATTTACGCTAACTGGTTTGGCATTTGTAGCATGGTCAAGCATTGATTACTTACCTTCCCGTGGAGAGTCAACATGCAGGTCTAGCCTCAGGCTACCTGACCTCCCTCATGGTGAAGCGCGGGTCCACCCTCCACAGCTACTCGACATCTTAACTTTCCTTAAAGAATCAACTGGCGGGTCTAGCCGCAGATTACCTAACCTCTTTCATTGCAAAGTACGGGTTTAGCCCCTGACTACCCGGCATCTTACCTCCTCATGAGGCTCAAAGGGGCGAGTTTAGTCTCTAGGCTACTTGACCTCTCTCACGGAGGAGCACAAGTCCAACTCTTGGTTGCCCGAACTATTTACCTTCCCTTGGAGAGTCAAAAGGCGAGTCTAGCATTAGGCTACCCAACCTCCTTCACGGTGAAGCACGGGTCTAGCCCCATGGCTGCCCAATATCTTAGCTTCCAGTGGAGATTCAGTAGGCAGGTCCAGTCTCAGACTGCCTAACCTCCTTCACGATAAAGAGTAGGTCCAGCCCCCTGGCTGACCGATTACTTATCTTCTCGACCCATGAGGTTTAATCATTTGAAGTTTGAATTATTTATGTTAATTGACTCAGTATATTTAGCATGGTTATGCACCTCATCCCAAATGAGAGACAAGTTGCGACCCTCTCACGACGGAGCGGGGGTCCAATCTTACGACTACCCTACATTACTCTCGGGATGGCATCTCCACTAGCAAATATCGAGTGATTATGCTTGTGCCATAATCGATGTCAGCGAGCTACCTTTAGGAATGAGTCGATGGGCTCGACAACTGCCTAAGGTAGACCCAGGGGGCTCCTTAACCACCTAGTGCATGTTACTACAAATAAACTCTAACACTAATAGAAAAATGTAAACATCAACACGATTCACATCAGAAGGGAAAAGTCCACCCAGATCATCCGAAACAAAACATCGGAATAATGGACGCTTTTCAATAATGGTAAATGTTCATACAAAACGAACTCAAAAGCCTACTTACCTTCCCCATGAGCATCAAAAGGCAAGAAAGGTTAGGGATTGCCCGACCACTTTTCTTCTCGTTAGGGGTCAACAAGCGAGTCTAGTCTTAAGGGTAACCTCGACCTGCCTCACTGCAAAGTGTGGGCCCAGCCTTTCGACTGCTTGACTTATCATCACCTTCATAATGAGTTGACTGGCATGAAAGGTCAAAGACAGCCCGGCCTACCAGGTGCCTGAATAGGCAGGCAAGTCACTTGACTACCCAACATCTCTTGTGCGCATAAAAGATAAGCTCTACACTCACATCTAACGTGATCGATCCCATCTCCTGCCTAGTCTCTCACACTCAGAAATCTTCATCGCTTAACGCAAGTGAAATGCTTAATCAGGGAACCACTCTCGAGATTTATTTCTCTACAGATTTCAGCATACTATGTTGGTTGTATATTTTATCTTTAAAGATTCTCAATACCTTCTTTTGGAGCAAATTGCCCTTAAGAATAGAAGGTAACTGGAGGGGATAAAATATCACAGGCGCAAAGTGATTTTCCAAGCCCAGCCAAAGGTGGGGGAGCCTTACCAGGAGGGAAGAAAGAGAGAGGGAAGGAGGGAACAAAAGACTGAAGAAGTAAAAAGGTGTTAGGGTGAAAAGAGAGGAGGGGACATAAAGGAGAGGTGATATGACATAAAGGAAGGAAGGGCAGAGGATAAAAGAAAGGGACCAGATGACTTCAAGGGGGCTTCCAAACTTCAGCTTCTCTAGGCATGTAATTGGTCCGATTTGGTCTGATTCGGTCCATGGGTAGTCACGAATTGAAAATTCTGGTCCATCATTTTTGTCGGACCGGACCATTAGCTATCGGTTGAATTCAATCCATAAACATTTTTTTCATTATATATATATGGTTAATGAAATTAAGTGATTTCTTTAATATTTTATATATGGTTAATGAATATTAAATAATTTCATTGTATATATAGTCAAGGGTGATTCCTTGGATGAAAACTATATAATTAACTTATACAACTATTATATAAAATAATATATTATATATATAATATTTAAAATATATAAATTCGGTCGGTCTCAGTCTTGTCTAGTCCAAAAAAACCATACCCCGAGACCGACCAATAAGACTATCTGTCCAGTCCAATCCTCTTACAGCCCTAAACTTCTCCTTCAATCTCACGACTAGAGCACCAACGACAAGGTCTCCTTTAGAAAATAGATCTTTGATTCCTATTGTACAGCAAGGATGAGAGACCATGAGAGATTGTAAAACAATCATATTATAGTAGACTATCCCCTTCCAGCACCCCCACATACGTAGGATATACCATGTAAATCTATGCATCTCCGTCTCTTTATTTTTCCTATATTTATTCTATGTTCATTATCATGGATATACGCACGGATATCATACAACCGCACCGGACTACCACCGGGGACTCCACACTACACCGATCGAGGCCCGAATCTTCATAGCAGGCCGGAAATGACTCTCTCCCCTTTTGGCCTCTTGTGTGATTTTTTGGCATTAACAGGTTCAATCGAAAGATGAATATGTGTGTTTGTCTGTACATGTGTTAGCAGGGGAAAATACTTTCAAAAGATCGATTAGTGTTCGATCATTCATTCCCATGTATATGTATTCAACAGTGGTACGTACGCTTAATTAGCACCAAATATATTCAGTTCTTCATATATATATATATATATATAATAAATATAACCCACCATATATAATTCAATTGCCACTACATTTAGTTCCTTCAGAACGATACATATTAATCGGTTCAACATGCTAAGATATATCGACACATACATACACACACACACACACACACACACACACATATATATATATATATATACACAAATATATGTGTGGGTGTGCACGCTAGCTGCATGGTATCATCACACACAATCCCATCACATTTTACATTATTTTATTAATTTATACGTTAGGTACGTACTACGTAGCATATCGGTCATATGACAAGTTCTATTATACTATTTTTGTTTTCGAACTTAGGGTTTTGGAAGTTGCTATATATTTAGGAAGCGCCTAGGTAGCCTCTGTCAACGACAAGGTTGTGTCCGGTGACACACTCGGAATCATCAGATGCAAGAAACAGCACTGCATCGGCAACATGTTTCGCTTTCAATAGAGCCTCTTTCAAAACAACGTAAGGCTCAAAAATCTTCTCCACTTCCTCAGCTTGCTCGGCATCCATCCCAAGTGCTTGCAACGTCAATGGCGTAGCAACCACGTAAGGTGACACGCAGTTCACTCTGATGCCATGCACCCCAAGCTGCTTGCTTGCCGATCGAACCATCCCCAGCACTGCATGCTTTGACATGAAATAATCAATGTGCTTCTTCGCCCCACAGCTAGCAGCCACACTCGCCGTGCACACAATGCTTCCCCTGACGTGCCCTTCCACCATTGCGCTCGCCGCATGCTTTACACAAGCAGCCATGCCACGAACGTTGATTGCAAACAGGTGTTCAAAGCTTGGGAAATCAAGATCAAGGATTGTCTGGTTAGACTTGCTGTAAACCCCAGCATTACTGAACATGATGTCCAGCTGCTTGTAGTTTTGGACCGTCCATTCCACCATTGCTTTCACTTGCTCTTCATCGCTAACATCGCAATGGATGTAGGTAGCAGTACTGTTCCAGCCAATTGATTTGGCTATTTTTTGGCCTAGTTCATCTTGGATGTCAGCAATCACCACCATACGTGCACCATTATTGGCAAAAAGTCTTGCAGTTACCTCTCCAATGCCACTTGCACCACCGGTAACTATGGCCACTTTGCCTTCCAGTTTCTTCCTGCACATTGGGGATTCAGACATTGTTGGACCAACACAATTGATCAAGCTCAGACAACAGGTTGCAATTAACTAATTAATTTGGCCATTTCCATAAAAGACTAGCACTATATATACACATCTCCCGTGTGGAAAGTTCAACCGTTGTAATATAGTACAACTGCCTCTAATTTTTCACTTCAAAAGTCTTACCTTTTGGAAAATCATGTGAACTAGTACATCTAATACACCTGAGACAAATACATCAGGTGCCATTAATTGCTGCAAACTGTTTCATCTATATTTGGTATGCCTAACTTCTCCGGTTATTCATCACTCGATCCCCTCTCCGCAAACGACGGGTCATGTTTCTGGGGTATATAATGAGCGCTCATGATCAGTACTGTCAAAGTCAAGAAACTATTCCCATCTCTTCTCATGGACCTGATCATCCAACACAGAGCTGCGATTCTTCTCCTGAAAACGATTGTATCATATCTATTGTTATTAAAAAAGATAAATAATCCGATCCAATCTTCTTATATATGTACACTATATATATTAATGTCGAAACTATGCATACATGCAGTTAAGGGGAAAAAATACTATCACGATGGATATATATAATCAGAAGTTCTTTAATTTCAAAAGAATATTATTGCTGTAATATGTATGTCAATACATTTTATTTGTTGTTTTAATTATTAATGCGTTTCTGTCTTTTTATTAAATGTCTTTAAGTGATAGATGTGCAAGTGGCGTTCTGAATTGGAAGCACGTGAGATGCTAGTGACTTCTTTAATCTGAAGGGATGTGTATTGAACCGTTGGATATCTAGACGTGGCGGCATCTATTGACATATATATATATCATTGCTTTGTAACCCTAGACGGATGATTCATTTAAAAATACGGCAGTCTTAGAGATAGAGCTGAGAAGGGAGGCGATTCTAGGGTTTTCTAGGGTTTACTCTTAGAGGGAAGAAATCAGTGTAATTTCTTGTGAGTTCTGAAGGGTTTTGTAACTCTGGTGTACTGAGACTTCTCTGTGAAGTATTCTTTATAAATAAAGATCTCTGTGGCTTCTCTAAGGCCATTCCTGCCGTGGATGTAGACCATTAGGGTTGAACCACGTATATCAGTGTGTTCTTTCCTTATATTCCTTTTATTTCCTTTTGCAGTTTATATTTCTGTTATTTTCATTTCTTTTCTTGATATATGTTCTTTCGGTTCTTGATATATATTTTGTGCCTCATTTTGATATGTACGATTTGATATATGTAACCTGGTCATATATTGTAGTATTGATTATTCTTTGGTTGTGGTGGATATCAAACTGCGAGACTTGTGATAAATGTACTTTTCTGTTTGGGAGAAAAAAAACTGACAATTTTATAACAAAGAAATAGAAAGGTTTTTATCACAAATTATTAATTAGTTTTCATAATAAAACTAATTCTTTTATAACAATTGCAATATGTATATGAGATGTACGTGGAATGTTGATTAATTGACTAATCAAATCACTTAATTTATTCATAATTTAATTAAATAACGAAATTAATAATTGTCACTTATACCCAACATTATATCCCATTTGAGATCTAAATTTTCTGCATGTCGCATTAATATTGTAAATTGTAATCCACAACAAAAATCGTGTTGACTGAATAGTTCCGATAGTTAATAACCGTATGTTTAAGTAGCTAGCAGGCTCTTTAACGTTCTTCACCTAACAAGCTGTATATGATATGTTTTTTCAGCCTCTCTTTAATATCATGTACGTCGTCTTCCTTTTTCTTTTTCTTTTTTTCACAATTTCAGAGTGAGGAGCAGAGCAGGGGAAAATTTGCAAATAAATGACTGTCTGATAAAATAATATAAATGACGGACACACATGCACTTGCCGGTAAACTACTTAAATAGCCGAAAAATAAAGTTAGATCCGCATTAACTCTTAGTATATATCTTTGAATTCATCTTTTTCTTACTTATGATTAAATGAAATGAGATGAAAAAATCTGTAAATTATAATAATGAGATAATTTGAAAATAATAATGAAATAATTTGAATTAAGATGTTTTATAAAATTTTAATAAAAGAGAAAAAAAAAAAACTTTGAATAAAAAAATTATAAAATTAAAATATGGTTAGAATATAATTTTTTAATATAATTTTATTTTAAGATTAAAAAATGTGAAATTATTTTTTATATTTTATTTGTAAGTTTGAAAAAATTATACTGATTAAATTCGATAAAAAATTAAAGAAATCAATAGCCATTCAATTTCTAATTCATACGGGCTTAAGCCCATTATAGCTAACAATCCAAAGTCCAATCCAAGTCTTTTCCCTTAACATACTTCATCTCTCGTACTCCTTGCGTCGACAACTCAAGAGAGTCAGAAAACTTCCTGTGCAGCTCCGGACAAAACCTCCCCCTATAAAGCAACTTGCCCACGAGGAGCTGGTATGCAATGTGCATCCCTCAATCGTGAGTAGCTTTCCCACGTAGCATCTTCATCTCATTGTCTTTGCCAGCAGATTATGAGTTCCACTCGAGCCTAGTTCTTCACCTTCTTCATGCGGCGCCCAAAGACCTTCTCTGGTTCCAGCTTCAAAACACCTCATGTATCGACTGACAGAAGCACAGGAATGGCCGTGACTGTAGTCCCCTATTTCTTTTTGAGTAGTTAGTGAAGAAATATGGTGTAACCCATAAAGTTGCCACCCCTTATCACCCACAAACAAGTAGTGATCAAGTAGAATATCCAAGAGGATATTAAAGAAAACTGTAAATCTCACTCAAAATGATTGGTCTCTTAGACTCAATGATGCATTATGGGCACACCGTACAATATTTATGACTCCCATTAGAATGTCTCCATACAGAATATTCTTCAGTAAGGCCTGCCACCTCCTTGTTGAGCTAGAGTATAGAGCTTATTGGGCTATTAAGCAACTAAACTTTGATCTTGACAAGGCAAGTGCCTATAGCAAACTCCAACTCAATGAGTTGGAAGAGATTCGCAATGATGCATACGATTGTGTCAAATCATATAAGGAATAAATGAGAATGATTCATGATCAAAACATATTGAGAAAAGCTTTTGAACTAGGTCAAAAAGTCCTTTATAATTCTCATTGACCTAGGAAAATTACTATCTAGATGGACTGGGCGTTCATAGTGCGCACCGTGTATCCACATGGGACAGTTGAGATTGAAAATCTTAAAAATGGTCATACAGTTAAAGTTAATGGTTAACGTTTGAAACCATTTTTAGAAATCGAGAACCCAAAAGTTGAAGAATTGCCAATAGAGAATCTTGCTTATCAAGATTAGTTTGCAATTCTATTATAGATTAATGAAAAAAATTGAAGTGACTAAATTACGAAATATGATCATTCAATAAAAAATAATCATATTACAGAGAACATATCTGAAATTACAGAGAACATTACTGAAAGAGACAAGACCACCAATATTCTCATCCTCCCACCATTCAAAACGCAGAACCACACGACAAAAAATAAACAAGCCTTTACATAATGTCAAGAGTAAGAGATGGGAAAATGATAGTGACATACTAATTAATTTAAACTAACGAAAAACACAAGAGTTTGACATCAAAATGAAGTTCATTGACATGCCCAAGCACCTCATCTCTATGCTATCAAACGAAAAATAAACTTTAGTGTCCTTTATACAATGATATAAATGAAAAAAAAACGAAAAAAACAAACCATTTATAAACAAGCACTTGGTCGACAATGGCATACACAGGGGAGGACTATGGCGTGTGGGCAACGACAGTTGTGGTCCCGTGCAATGATTTGGTAGCGGTGGTATGGGAGCTGTTGGTTGCAAGAAGAATTCATGCGTAGGTTTTTCTTTTTCGGCAGGAATCCCAAGTGATGATCCTCATTTCTTTAAGTTGTGTAATGTTGAGGTGGCTCTTTCTTATTGGAGTGTGTTAAAGGCCTGAAAACACCATATTCGTTCTAAATAAGTTCTGTTAGACGATCTCACTCGTAAGGTAGAAGATTTGACTCTAAGTAGAACCATGAATTCTTTCAATCAAGTTCAAGATCATGTATGTTATCTCTGTGCTAGTCACATGCATACAACACGAATGTGTCCTTCCACACAAGCTTATTCAGAGTGCTATGTTCAGCAAGCGAATGTACTATATAATTTTGGGAAGCCATTTGCTAGTCTATTTTCAGAGACATTCAATACCAATTGGCGAAATCATCCTAATTTTTCTTGGAGGCAGAATCAGCTTCCCATGAATTTAGGTAGACTACAGGTGCAACAAGAAAGTCAATTATGTCAACCTAACCCAATTTATCCTCATGTTCCTTGATCTACTCCTTCAATTGCAACACCACCATGACAACAATCATCCTTGGAGGAGCCCTTTGTGGCATTCATGCAATCCACTAACTAGATCATTCAAGAGATGAAAATTTTCACTAAGATGAATACTCAAGTAATTTCAAATTTAGAGAGTCAAGTTGGCTAGTTGGCAACCCATGTTGGTGAGAAGGAGAGACGAAAATTTCTGAGTCAGCCTATACCCAATCCCAAATGGTAGTATGCCCTCAATAATACATTCAGTTCTACTCAGGGACAAGAGCATGTTCAGATCATTACCACTCTCAAGTTGGGTAAATAGGTTGACAATCAAGTTAAAGTACTAGGAGTTGAGGAGTTGGACTCTACATAGAAAAAGAACGCAACCCAACATCCATCAAAGTTCATAATTCTTGTCCTTTTGTGCCTGTTAATAAATTTGTTCCTAAAGTCCCATTTCCTCAGAGGTTGACAAATCTTGAAAAAAATGCAAAGTTAGATGATATTTTGGAAGCGTTTAAACAAGTACAAATTAACATATCATTCATTGATGCAATTCAGTATGTACTTGCTTATTCGAAATTTTTAAAGGATCTTGTTACAGTAAAAAGGAGAACTAATGTTCCAAAAAATGCATTCTTGACCAAGAAAGCTAGTTCTATCATTTAGAATAATACCCGGTCAAATACACGGATCCTGGATCCCCTACATTTTCAAGAAAGATTGGAAATCATCACATGGAGAAAGCTTTGGTAGATTTGGGGACGAGTGTAAACCTACTACCATATTCTGTATATTAGCAGTTAGGTTTAGGGAACATAAAACCCACTCAAATGACACTTAGGTTAACTAATAAATCTATTAAAATCGTAAGAGGTATATAGTCAAGAATGTCTTGATCAAACTAGACTCATTCTATTTTTCAATATATTTTGTGGTATTAGGCGTTGAGCCCACCCAAACTCAACTCAACGGCTCTGTTTCACTTTTAGTTAAGGTTCCCTCCCCTCCCCCCTCCCCGCGTCTATTTCCCTCATTTCTCTCACTCTCCTCTCTCACTCTCTCTGAGTCTCTCATGCGATCTGTCACACTCACTCTCTCTGAGTCAGTCTCGCATTCGCAGTGCCAGCCTCTCTCTCTCATTCAAATCTCCATCTCGCACGAGTCCACGACTGCACGAGCAGCACCACCACCGCCACTTCTCCGTCTCCGTCTCTCACGGGATTTCGCTGCCACTCAAAGGTAAGAAATCCGAAACCCATTCTTTTTTTCTTTTTTTTTGGATTGGAGATTGGAGGAAGGTTGGGTTGAATCGGAGATGGAGGATGGGAAAATTGTAAATTTGTGTGATGTGGAGAATTTTGTGCATGTGTTTAATTCGTGTGTTTGTTTGTACTTGTTTGTTTGTTTTTGTTTCTAGATTGGAACCCTAAATCAATTTAGTGTTCCAATCCGAGACCCAATCTTGAAATTGAGGGGCTTCAATTTTAGGGTTTCGGATTGAACCCCTAAAATTGAGGGGGTTTCAATCCGAAACCCCAATTTTGGGGTTTCAATTTGTGAGGTTTTCTCCTTCTAGATTGGAGAAATTCAAGATTGTTGTGAAGAGTGTGGGCATAACATCAAAGAGGGGTCTTTGTACTGATGCTCCTACCAGATGGAACTCAACCTTCTTGATGTTGCAGGCGGCTCAAGAATATAAAAAAGCCTTTCAATTATTGGGTGATGAAGACATTCAATATGTCAAATACTTTGATGAGCACGGGGGTTTAGGATTGCCTAATGATGATGATTGGGAGGTAGTTGCTACATTTGTTGATTTTCTCGGGCTGTTTTATGATGTCATGTTGAAGTTATCTGCTTCTTTGCTCCCTACATGCTATGAATTTTGTCAACAAATATGTAAGGTGAAAGAAGAATTAGACAACATGTGTAGGGGTTCCAATCTAAGGATAAGGGGGATGACATTGACCATGAGGGTCAAATTTGACAAGTATTAGAGAGATTTGAGTAGACTCAATATTTTGTTATATGTGACTACTATTCTTGATCCCCGTCTAAAAATTTCAGGCATGTTATATGGTTTGGGACTTACGTATGATCAGGCATGGACTGATCTTATTGGTGAGATGGCCCGCGATACCCTTAATAGATTTTATGATGAGTTTAATGCAATTAAGGGTGGTACTGCATCTACTACACCTACACATATCCCAACACCTCCTCCAGACACCGGGGCAACAAAGAAGCGTAGATTGGCATGGACGAAGACCCTAGCGCATAATCCCACACTAGTCCATCAATCTACGGAGGTGGTTTCAGAGTTAGACAATTATTTGTCAACAGATATTATTCAAGAAGATGATGATTTTGACATTTTAGGATGGTGGAATGTAGCATCAAAGAAATATCTCATCCTTTCTGAGATTGCCCGTTGTATATTGGTCATCCCTATTAGCACCGTTGCCTCGGAGTCTGCCTTTAGTACCGGATGGTGCATATTAGATCCTTTCCGTAGTTCATTGTCTCCTACAACTGTGGAGGCATTGATATGCACACAGAGTTGGACGATGGGAAATGATAATTATGTTCCGGATGTGTTAGATTTTAAAGAGACCGACGAAGAGAGTGGTGATCAGTCTGGATCTGGACCATCTGGTAATTATTGTTTTTATTTTATTATTTTGATTAATTTATATTCATTTCAATTTCATCAGTATTAATTTTAGTATTGATTGTTGTAGTAACATATGAGATGACTCAGACGATGTCTACCTCCACTGCTATATAAACATGTACTCAAGCCTCAAAAGAGTCAAAGACTACCCATCCGGCCGCCCCAAATGTCACAGTCAAAGACCCAAACCGCTCGCATATTTTTTTAGATTATTAATTTCTTAGATTTTTTAATTTTGAATCAGTCTATCAGATGAATGTATTATGTATTTTATTTGTAATTTTGTAATGTTGATACAATGTCTCTTGGACACTTTTTTATTTGTAATTTTGTAATTGTTTAGACTTTCCATTTTATTTTTGTAATAGCTTAGTTATTATTATTATTTATTAGTTTATTAGGTAGTAGACTTGTAGTCTATACTCTATAGTAGTACTTCATTAGTCTTAATTATATAAAATTGTGTATGTATATATTATTTTCATTCATGAAACTTTTTTTTTAACTCTTTTTTTTTAAAAAAAAAACACAAAATTCTATTTTTATGGGCCTAAAATGGCCCAGAAGCTGTTTCTGGGCCATTTTAGGCCCATTACAACGGTTTCTGGGCCTTTGGCCCAGTAGGGGTGCGGGGTGCGGTCGGAGGACCCCCTCCACCCGCACCCCGTCATCCGGGACGGGGTCCCCCGCCCCCGCACTCCGGGGGCGGGTGGCAGATTAGTCGTATGGCCCCCCGCCCATGTTAGGGCAGGGGGCGGGGTGGGGCCTATCCCGCCCAGTAAGGGGCGGGTAGCACCCAGTGACCACCCCCATGGCTCATAGGAAACAGCAACCCAACAGCCTTAGCACCATGTCGCACCGTTAAACCACCGTAGCCAAGCCACTGCATCTCCTCATGCCACCACCTCATCCAACGAAAAAACCACCTAGCCGCATGCCACCAAGCACGTTCATGCAGCCACATTGTACTTCAACCACGCCAGAAGCCACCTCAAAACAGATCTCCTCCTCCCACAGTTATTGTGAACCAATCAACCTCCACGCATGCCAGCAAACCCACCATACCTCCTCCACAGGCGAGCAACCGATGACAAGCCGCAACAAACTACTACCATTTGAAACACTGAAAATAACATAGACGAATCTCTGTAGCCATGGGAAGCACCATCACAACCTACTTCAGTGCAACACCCACAGTCGGCAAAGGACGAACACCACCACAAGTAGCACCAACGTAATTCTAGCTTGGAAAACAACCATCTCTAACCACGTTGAACCGTCGTTACAGCGAACAAAAGAGCACCGTCACACGTCTCCTTTCAAGATCCACCGTCGCCCAACCATCAAAAACTGCCAACGGTAGTGCTCTATTCTGCTACACTCGAAACAAATTATTTTTACATGTAAACCAGACGCAGCTGCATCTCGGGAAGCCACCGCACGTCGCCAGCTCCCTTCACGTCGCCTCTACCTGCACAGAAAGTGTCGCCAGCTCCCTTCACGCCACCCTAGATTCGCCATATTTTCTATTGGTAAACTCGCGTCGAGACCTCCTTATTCCTCTGCTCCTTTGCTTCTCGGACTAACTGCTCTGATCTCTCTCTTACGTTATTCCCTCTCTCTCTCTCTCTCTCTCTCTCTCTCTCTCTCTCTCAGTGCTCTTCCATCGTGCTCCACCGTCAACCTCAAATCAGCCACCATTTTACCACTCGCTTCCTCTCCCTCAGTGAGTGTAACACGGTGGTTCCCACTCTCACGCATGTCCCTTTTGTGTTCCAAAGAATCCTGCTCCTTTAGATTGGAGATGGGCCTTGGGCCTCAAGCTGTTTAGGTAAAGTGTATTACCAAAGTGCCTTCTTAATATTCTTAAGTGGGCTTATTTTATGTTAGGCTATTTTGTTTTAGATTGGGTTGGGCTTGAGGTAAATTGGACTTTTATTTGAGTTTATTTTTAATGAGAAATATCGATTTATGAAAGGTATGCCATGTTAGAAAATTGACAAAATGTCGGGAAAATTAAAATATTTTGGGGAGAGTCGATATTTTAGGGTTCCAAGGATATTTAGACACTAAGGAAGTATAGATTTTATATCTAGGTTTTGATTATAAAATATTTGTTCAATTGAAAATTTTACGCAAGTTAGGTGACTATTTTATAGGTGATGATTGATATTTCCTTGGCACTGTTGTGAGGAAATTTAGAGAAGTTAAAAAATCCAGATAAGCAGGGTTCATATGTTAGACTTTGCATAAAACGAATGGACTGAGTTTGCTTTTATGAAAAATAAAAGAAAACTTGGAAAACAACTTCAATCATTTATCTATATTATTCATGAAATTCGCATAAAAGAAAAAAATATTTTCTATCATAACTAGTGTAGACGAGCTATTTTTGACATTTTGTTTCTGAACTATGAAGAAATGAGCAAATATGAAATCTAAATTTTTTTGCATAATTAAGTAAAAATGCTCTAAATCTATTTTTGATTATGTGAAAATGATATTAATTTTTTCAGTACTCTTATTTTGATATGATTGGGCACCTGAAAACTTTTGGCATGACTTTGTGATTCTGTATCTGATTATATTTTTGGATCTAAACTGATAATTTTAATTCTATGATTGTGATGGTACCCACATTTCTGCTTTGCTCTAATATATAGCTCTGCCACGGGATACAACAGTGGCCTCAGACCTAGCCACGAATGACAATAATGGCCTCCAGCCCAACCACGAGTAGTAGTAGTAGCCTCCGGTCTAGCCACGGGTTATAGTAGTGGCATCTGTTTGAGTGCACAATGTTTTGGTGCAGTGATTCATATTCTGTTTGGCTATCCGTAAATTACACAACTCTACCATGGAGATTAAACATGACCTATGTTCTGATATGATACTCTGATATGATGATGATGCTCAGTTATGATATGCTAAAAGATTTTTTAATATTTCAAGCTATCGTTGTGGTATCTTTGATGATATGTTTTGGTTTGACATTTTGAAAGTAAATTTTCTTTTTCTACATTGTGAACTTTATAAATGCTCATGTTTACATACTTGTATAAATTCTCTACTTATTGAGTTGTTGATAATACACCACTTATCTCCTCAATATTTTTCAGATAATTTGAATGTTTTAGTTGAGAATCAAGATTAGGAAGCATGGACATGATTAGTTAAGTACAATGGATTAAGCACAAAAGGATGTCATGATTATTGGACAATTTTATTTGGTAAGTTTATTGCATTGAGATGACATGGTATGTTGAGAGGTTGATATTTATATTAAGAATTTCTATTGTTCCTAATTAATTATTTAGAGTAGTTGATTTAAAACAGTGAGAGATCTATGTATAATTGAGAAATTGGAGTCTATATCTGACCCATCTGGATACGAAGCGTTACAATTTGGTAGAACGTCAATATTGTATTTGTACTCACTGTCGGCAAGTTGTGTTCGATCTTGGAAGTTACGACATAACTATAAGTAAATCATGTTTATGGAGATTAAGCATTGCTCTAAGTCATTTGGACTCGAGGGAGATTAGGGATGCTTAATTTAATGTGACCAAATGAGTCAGGGCATAACGAGACACTATTAGTGATATTGTTATGCTGGTCTTCTCTAAGAGAGATTTGATATAACGTTCCCCATTTTTTTTTTTTTACAGATGTGCTTGGTGGTAACATATCTTATTTGCCAATATGAACAAGATTGAAAATATTTTGAGAGATGCAAACTTTGAGACTTGTCTACTATATGTGAGTGGGAGATGTAGTAAAATGACACTCATAGTGGACACCCATTCCCTTCCCTTGGCTAAAGGTTATGAAGTGGCATAATAGCTACTTCATAGGCTCTTATGGCTAGCCTTGGGCCAGCCGGGGATTACAACCCTCCCCTTTGAGTGGGGACTCACTCCTATTGGAGCAAGAAATCTCTCACTAGAAATGTCTCTCTAGTCCCAGCATTTATACTATGGAACTTGTGAATATTGCTCTAGTATTACCACGTAGCACACTATTAACGATGAAAATTTTGGATAAACACCATTTGAGATTTGCTGCTCGGCTATACACTCATCTAGTATGCCTAACACATCTGATCTCTCTTTTCACAAGATCCTGCTTTTTGATTCAACCATAGTTAATGATTTTCATAATACCACCACGCTTCAACAACCATTTCACTTAAGTGGAGAGAAAAGAAAAGTTATGATGGAGTAATTCAAAACAACCGAAAGTAGTTAGATAAAAAGCATTTCTTATATTTTACCGGTACCTTAGCTATCCGTAGTACGTCCTATTCTCAAAGACATCACCAACTATAACTAGACACAACTCGCCTCTTTAACTCAAGTTTCTTATTAAGTTCAAACCATCAGTCGAAGCTTCCACACGCCAAACTCCATGTTTCTTGTTCTTGCATCCAGGAATCAAAAGGCTACTTTGAAGGCTTGTCTTTGTCTTGGCAAGTGTCTTGACTCTTAAAACTAGTTTTTTGTTATTTGTTTCGCACCATAAGTTGCAAAAATGTTCCTAGTATTAAACAAATATCTAATATAGTCTCTGGCCCCACTAAATAAATTCCTAGTATTCATATCAAGAATGGTTTTCTGGTTAAAAGTTTAGAACTATGTAATCCTAGCATCCCTGAACATGATGTCCGGTTGCCTGTAATTTTGGGCCGTCTATTTTGCCATTGGCTAACCCGTCGGACACTTTGCAAGTTTGCCGTCAAGTTTTTAATGGAAATAGCAAATGATGTCATCTACAACGCTTTGTTAGATCAAATGAATTGTTTGAAAGAGAAGACAAAAACAGCCAGAAAACAGAATGATTGTTCGACAATGACAAGACGTTTAACCCGACAGGAAGAAAGGAGTTTAAAGTGATTGTTTCTTTCAAAGGTGATTTGGATTTCAATATTAAAATTTAAAACTTTAAAAATTTTGACAATTTGGTTACTCTAAATGGATTTCTAATCTAGCTCTATTTATTGGAAATGGATTTGCTCAAAAGATCTGAATATTGTAAAGCTTTTTTACCTTCTCTTCCCATACTAACTAGAGATTGTACGTTGCTTAGAACATTTTCCCCTTGCAGTACGGAATGATGCCACAGAGAAAGCTCGTTCAAAAAATCTTTGGACAACAGCTTCCAAATATGATTTTATACGCTGGGTCAGAACAAGAATTATGGGCATAATAACATCCACCATTTGCAAGAAAATGATATACAGAACCCCTAGAGATGGGGGGCAAATCACTCACAAAACATGGTCAGGTAGGTAACATCCTTTTCTAGCAGAAGTATCTTTCTGCATTGGCACTCGGGGACTGCTACATACGTTTAAGAGTAATCTGATTGAGATTCATAGAAATCACTGGGACAAGGAGACATGACCTCTTGCTCTAGTAACTGCAATACGTGGTTCATCGATGGCCGATCATCTGGATTTGCATCTGTGCATGTGGCAGCTAATTCCAGAATTGCTTCCACAGATTCCATCTCAGCATCTGTGCACCTTTTATCTAATACCTCGTCCAATCGGTTTTGTTTCAACAGCATATTTATCTACACATGATCAGATTAAGAATCATTCTATGTATAGCATTCTACCTAAGAGGGAAAATAAGAGCATATCAAGGAAAGGAAATTTACGGAGAGCTTACCCAACCAACAACATTTAAGCCTCTCTTCACAAAAGTTGAATCAGTTGGTCTCTTTCCAGTTACAAGCTCAAGCAAGAGGACTCCAAAGCTATATACATCTGACTTCTCGGTAGCTCTCCCACTTTGCAGGTACTCTAAAAAATACAATGGATTAGTTGGTCTTAGGCTTCATTTGGATCATCAACCCATCTCAACTCATCTCAACTCATCATTACAATTTTTTCAAATTCTAACACAAAATATAATAAATAATTCAAAATTTTCAAATTTCAACACAATAATAATATTAAAAAATAATATTTTAACAATATTTTATCATCTCAACTCAACTCAACTCAATTCACTTTAACATCCAAATGCAGCCTTAACCATTGGTATCAGTAAGATGGGGCAAACAAATAAAATGGCACATGAGGAACAAGGAGTACGACCGATAATTACTGGATATGATTTTTCAGATGTACACGACCCATACAGTGGGAAAGAAAATGAACAGAAACGATTCGAATACTCTAACATTCTTTAACCGTTTAACTAATATTAAACAAATATGGAGCTAAGTTCCCAGAGAACCACAATCCCAGCAACAATCACACCCTTCATTTGAAGTCAAGCATAAGCGATCATCTATTTGCCCAGAAAGCAAGTAGATTCAAGGTAGAGGAAAGTGAGTGGTTCTAGCCAGCAGTTAAGCAGAAATGTGTCAGAAAACAATCTCATTGTCAGTGCTTTGGCATACCAAAGCCGTTATTTGATTGCTCAAAAGATTATTTGCTGTAATCCACTAGATGGAGAATTGCAATGTGACAGAATAGCAAAGTTATTAAGGGAAAAATATTATTAGTTACATGTACAATCATTGCACAATGTAGCACCCTGATTTCTAAAATTTAGTTGAACACCATGATCTTCTCTATCCTTACTCTCTTTGGATTCTATATTGCTTCAAAAATTTTATTTAAGAAAAACGGACACAAAGCACTTTATATAGTCTACAAAAATAACTCGAGCATGAAGATTCATAACCAATAGTGTCTTTAATTTCCGCTAAAATTCAATACAAATAAATCCATTGATTACAAAACTAAAAAGTCATGAGTTGAAAAACCAAAAAACATGTGTCACGAAAACTAAAAAACCAACAAATTTAAATGAAAACTTGGCTTATAAAAAAGGTTTAGAAAAGCAAGATCGTAATACATTTAGCTCATCCGCTCATTTAGTTAATATTATTGAATGTGACGATCGTGACATTTGATAGTCATAATCCAAGCGACTTTAATCTTAAAAAAACACCAAAAAGAGCGCTTAAAGTTCACTTTTGTAATGCGCTTTGCTTTCGGTAGGCTAAGCGCTTTGGCCTCAGTGCTAACGTGCACTTAACCAACATTGTACATGATATATAATCACACAACCTGTTATTCTATAATAGGGAAACAATATAAACAGCAAGATTCTATGGCTAAATAAGAATTACTCATAAAAATGGATAAATGACTTAACTTTTTATTAAGCACAGAAATTGTAGAGGCTAAATCAAAATATACACCTGGTGCTAAGTAGCCAAAAGTTCCAGCAACAACGGTTGTGACATGCGCATCCTCGTCAACCAAAAGCTTGGCAAGGCCAAAGTCTGATACACGAGGCTCCAACTTTTCATCAAGGAGAATGTTGCTGGATTTTATGTCACGATGCACAATCTTTGGACAGCAGTCATGGTGCAAGTATGCCAGACCCCTGGCAGAACCAAGGGCTATTCTCAATCGGGCACCCCAGTTCAAGGTACGTTCTTCAGGCCCATGCTCTAAGAAGAAAAACACAAAAACGAAAAAGGCTAGAAATCAGATATCGCATTTCAAATTTTAGCACTTGTTAAATTTTATACACGGGGATACTAACTTGGATTCAAGTATTGGGAATACATAATTAATGACAATAAGCCAAAAAGAAAATAAAACCAAAACAAACAAATAATTCAGCCACCAAAGATGCATATATCTAGAAAGAAAAACTCAGAGATGACACATTTCAGAGTTAAGGATTTTGGAAAAAATTTCTTGCAGCCATGTAATTTTCTTCAGGACTTACGACAGTCACGTGAATTAAGGGGACAAAAATCTCAAGTGCTGAAGTCGGACCATCAAATTGAGAGATGACAAAAGCTAATTTTGTTCAGATATTTATTGTTTTTATTTCCCCACAATCCAGCACATTGCAGCATGTAAACAAAACCGACAAGATCCAGATTTGTGAAACATACCATGCAAGAAATCATCTAAGCTGCCCATAGCCATATAATCATAGATAAGAAGCTTTGAAGCTGGGAGTCTGCAGTAACCTCGCAGGTTTACTAAATTTATGTGCTTGATGCTACCCAATATCTCCAACTCTCTCTCAAATACTTGATCAGATCCTTCGCGACTTCGATCAATCCTTTTAACAGCAAATGTTCCGCAATCATTCATTACCATCCTGTATACAGTACCAAACCCGCCCGACCCCACCACATCCTCTTCATCAAGAGATTCTAGCTTTTCTATGATCTCACTTGATGGGTATGGCAGGTCACCATGGAAAGTAATAAGTTTTGTGCCTGTTCATACATCAGATATGCAATGAGAATTATAGTAGGGTAACAAAATACTTATATTTGATAAAGCATCCACTCACTTGCATCTTGCTGGACTTGCTTTTTGACCTCCATATATCTCTTAGCTGCTCTTTCCTTCTTTGATAGCATCCAAGCCCAGAGCAAAGCAAGCAGCACAACCAGCGCAAGGCACAATGTGGACATTGCGCCAATTAGCACTCCCTTTACATAATGAGAAGATCGCTTAGTAGGGACTGCAGAAACCCCACAATGAATAAAGTATAAGTACCTTGAGCACATATCCAAATGCAAAATGGTCAAAAGTGACTTTGCTAGAGCTAGAAACCAGATCAAGTCAGACAATTCATCGGCCAACAAAAATCCCAGAAAATATGCTTAAACCAAGAAACTTACCTGCTGCTTCATCACTTGCAGCATGTGGTAGCACTACAGGGAATCCCATTGAAGTCCTACATGGCCTGTTTACTTGCCGGCCACAAAGGTCAAGATTGCCAATAAACCTATGCATAAGCAGCACAGTTTTTAGTAAATGGAATGGGATGGAACATGAAACAAAATATGAGTGACTAAGATAGGCAGGAAAAAGGTGTTTGTAATTACGTCATTACCACATAGAGGTATACAACTAAACATTTTCTAGATGATGACGCTTATTTCAAAACCTGAGTACTTCTGTTTTTATCATTCCACAACACTTTTTTTTATATAAGTAAGAAAATCATTCCATAAGACTTAAGAACGTAAGACTTGGTTGAGCATGAAATACCCCTCTGGATTGGGTAAAAGAAGGTAATGAAGAGGATTCCCCATTGCTTGGAAGGGAGAAAGTATTGCTCTTTATAGTAATTCCAGATGTTTCTAATTGTAATGGTGACTAGTACTTTAGGAGTACAAGCTAAGATGTAGCTTGAGCTTTCCTTGAGTCATTACATAACCTCTCTTGCTACTCTCCTTTTTAATAAAAAAGGAGAGAACAGCAATATGCAGAATATAGAAGTTAGTTAAGGAATAAATAAAGTGATACATAAGAATCACCTTTTCAAAATCAGTCTCCAGCCCTTCCAAGTAGCTACTGATACAGCAAGATCTCTCTATTTTCTATTGCTTCAGTTCATTTGTTTCTCTTTTCCAGAATTTTAGTGGAAGTCCAGATAGTAATTTTACTTGAAGTTTTCCATTACAAACCAGCACAGAACATTCATCTTATCTCAAATGAATTAAAGCCACAGAATAGGATTTACACCATAGGCTTATTTATCAGTAATATATTATGAGTTACACCATACATACCAATCAACTACTCTAACTGACTAGCTTACTGCTTTCCTCCACACCTCAAATCCAAAGGCCAAATGTTAATTCCCATTCCTTGCCACATGAACCAAAATGGGAGTCAAGAACAACTGGGAATCAAGTAAAGACATCCTCATGCTACTTCTGAATTTGATAGGTCCCTGTATCAATTCTACATGATAATTTCCATTATAAGCCACTACACAACTACTTTTATCTCAAATGATTCAAAGCTGCATATTATGGAGTTCCGCCATACAAACCAAACCTACATACCAATGCACTACTCTGACTGGCTAGTGTATTACTTTCCTCACCTCAAATACAAAAGCCAATGGTAATTCCAAATGTTCCTTTTACCAGGGCGCAATATACTCAAATGAGCATAGGCAAAAAAAAAAAATGGCAAAGCCATGAAAAGAGTACTCACGAGGTGTTCCCAAATGTGCTTAGAGCTCCAAAATCTGGGATCTCACCAGAAAAAAAGTTTGTGGACAAGTTCCTAACACAAATTACACCAATATAAACTATCAGGAATCAGGATATTGTCTATTCCCATATATTATACAAGAATATGAAACTAAATAAGCCACATATCTATATATCTGGTGGAACTTACAGAGAGCGTAACCGTGTTAGACGGCCAATAGAGGAAGGTATAGCACCCTTTAACGAATTGCTTGATACATCCCTATATTCAATGTTCTGGTGTTACAAGCTTATCATGATGCATAATTATATTTATAAATAACCACTTATCAAAAGAAAATTATATTTATAAATAACCACATTGGTAATTAAGTGAAGAGCAAGAACTAACTGATAGGTATTTAAGTGTCTATTAGGAAGGAGAAATTAAATAACATCAAATACCATGTAGGTCAAAGATCTTACAATATGGTGAGAGAAGAAAGGTTGCCAATGTCAGGCGGTATGCCTCCTTGGAGATAATTTGCTCGCAAGTACCTAAAGGAACGTGGACGCGGGGGGCAGGGGGAGGTCAATGCAAATAATCAACCACCAAATAATCGAATACCAGAAATTAAACAAAACTTTAAACAACTAATTAGCGAACCGTTTCACTTACAAGGCTCGGAGCTCAGTACAATTTGTAATTTCATTAGGAATAATTCCATGTAAGCTGTTCTGGTGAAGTGCCCTGGTTCACAAACAAAAAATGAAAACAACAGAACATTAAGAAAATTTTAAAAAGTAAAAGTTGTTTCAACTCATCCCTCTGATATTGGTTTTTTATGTGAAAATTAGAGGGAGAAAGACTTACAGTCTATGTAGTCTACTCAGTTTACCGATGCTGGGAGATATAGTCCCTCCTAGTTGCATGTAAGGTAGATTTCTGAAGAAACAAAAAAATACAATTTTGAAGAAGATTTACACTTCCAAAGTCAATACCATAGATGGTAAAGGAAGGTAAAGTGAAACAATATATGCATACTGAAGGATAGGGTCTAACATAAATGAAACGGACCCGTAGGCGATAATACCATAGAAGGTAAAGTGAGGTAAAGTGGAACAATATATGCATATTGAAGGATAGGGTGTAACATACATAAAGCGGACTCGTTGGTCATGGGGATGGCAAGTGACACCAGTCCATTCGCATGGGGACTCATCGGAAGCTTTCCAATTACTGAGGACGTTTCTAGTGTCATTCAAAGTGCTTTTGATTTCCAATAATGTCAGACCTGGAATGTAAAAATCACTTAAAAGTATTACTTCCAAGCTTCATTTTGTTGCACAAAAATTTCAAGCTTTAAACCAAACATCTTTAGAATTCCCCTAAAGATAAAGCAAGCTATTTAACTAGGTTAGAGTTGCCTATTCCACCCTCACAAAACTGAGGGGACAAAAAAAAAAAAAAAAAAACAGAAACTCAAGGGAAAGTTTTCTTTCGTTACAATGGGCTCCCCGGCAATTTATCATGAACCAAAAAACTCAAGGAAAAAGAACATGAAATGCAACGTGGCTTTACCATCTTGATTGAGAGCAAGAGAGCTAGGGCTCAAAAGGGTAATCGCATAAATCAGAGAGAGGACCCAAACAAAAACACCCATTTCCATCCCTTCTTCCAAAATGGTCTTTCTGGGTAGACTTCTCTTGGTATACTATTCCCCTGCAAAAACAGAGGGGAGAGAGGGAGAGAGAGAGAGAGGGGAGTGAAGCTGAACTGCTATGATAACAGTAGTGGTGGAGTAGAAAGGGGGAGTGTCGTGATGGTGGGGGAAGACTTCCATGAATTATGATTAAACTAATAATTATTCGCAGCACGAAGAGAGAGAGAGAAGGAGGGAGTTCACTTTTCCCAAATTTTTGAGCAGAGTGAAAGACAGTCTTTTCAAAAATGTTATCGAAAGTCGTGCAGAAATAAGTAGCCGTTGTCCAATGGAAAACTTAAAAAAAAAATAAAACACCAAAAAAGAGATCTTCAGCTCTATTCTCTCGCGTCGGTAAAATAGAAAACTCGCCCCTTTACGAACAACACGTGTTCGAAAACATCTACCTGACCCAATTAGGGCAAGCTATATGGCCACGTCAGACTTCAAGTGTTGGAAATATTTATGCGGAGAATAAAGGCCTTCCAAGCTCTGTCCGCACACCGTACGTGCCTGCATAGTCAGTTACCGAGAGAGACATGATATATGTCACCAAAGTTTTGAGTTCGCTCCAAAAATTCAAATTATTATATTTGTTTTTTCGACCAGTTTCAAATTAATATTTACTATTATTTTATGAGATTTATTCGTTTGAATTATTAATCTATTTTAATTCATCTCAACTCATCATTATAATTTTTTTAAATTTTAACACAAAATATAATAAATAATTTAACTTTTTCAAATTTTAAAATAATAATAATATTAAAAAATAATATTCTAACAATATTTTATCAACTCAACTCAATTCACTTCAACATCCAAACTCAACCTTACTATACATAATCATTTATTGACTCTCATATTTTATATTTATAAATTTTTTAAGATATTTTTCATAAAATCTAGAAATTTTTTATTAAAATATAAGGTAATAAATAATAATTGATGATAAATTTTTTTTTATTTTATTTTCAAATTAGAGAAAAAAAAATAATAAATTTTAAATTTTAAAATTGCTATGTAATTACCCACCAATTTGATAATAAAGTTTTTTATAATATTTATAGCTACCTTTATTTTTTTAATTAATAAGTAGTGCTACACAAACACAAATTTTCTCTTTTAATTTAAATTTCAAATTTGGGATTTTAAATTTTTCACTATTTTCAGTAATTGGCTCGATAGCATAGCAAATATAACTATATAAGTAAAATTATAAATATAGATAACATTTTCTTTAAACATAATCTCAAAATCTATCATTAATTAATTGTGTAAATTATTATATATTACGTTATATTTTCATTCGTGGTTTAAAAGCAAGATGGAATATAATATCTAGTATTATTTTGATAGTTAAAAGTTAAAAAATACCAAATTTAAGAAATTAAAATAAAAATTGGTGATAACAAAAAAATTTTATTTTTTAAAACAAAAAATATTGAAAAAGGTGACCATACAACCACTCCTTGACAGAACGAGTGGCCGCTACCAACCATCTATATTCAAAAGCTAACCCATTAGGTGCATATTAATACTAAATTAATAACAAGATACTAATTATGTCGAAAGATGTTTTTATATAAAAGTGTTGCAAAATAATAGCAGCAGAAAATATCTCCACATTTCATGTCATCCATATATCTAGCATGCCTAACAAGCTTGTAAGCCACAACGCTATTTTTTTTTTTAAGAAAATTGTCATCTTTCATTTATCAGAAAAACTTATATATATGACCGAATATATTTTAGAATGTCCTCATAGGAAACATGACATCATAAATTAAAATAATACATTTAGAACCCCACCAATACACTATTTACTTTTATAACTAGTCTGATCTTCACTATTACTGATACTTTTTACATACAAACGTTCAAAAGACAACACTCTTTATTTAAACAGAGACTCAATCTCATCCTTCAATTAAAGAGATGACTCAACCTCTATAGATAAATATCCAAGAGACGAACTCTTTTTTTTATTTTAATTAACAATAAGGAAATAAAAAAGCAAAGCATAAGATAGATGCGAAAAATGATGAATTACAGTTTGGACCAATTCTGATAGACTTTGAAATCTGTGACAGCTTGTGAAGGCAACACACTTGTCTTTTTTCAGCCACAAATGTCAGATATGAAAGCTCTGGTAGTAGCGAGTTTGGTGATCTAGCGCGTGTGTCAAGAAAAGCTGCTGGAATAGGTGGCACGTGAGGATCATGTGCAGATGTGGACGCTGTGTGAGAACTACAAGAGGTGATTTTCGTAGAACCACCACTTTCTTCCGAACGATTTTTGACCTATGAATTTATTTGTATTTCTCGAAAATCGTCGAAAAGCTATAAATTTATCTTTTTCAATCTTGAAGAAAGCAAAATAAAATTAAATAAAAGAAATATTGATAGACAAATTATGTGAATGGAGGAAGGAGAAAAGGAGAGGGAGGAGGAGGAAGCTGATGCCTCCTTCCCCTACGACGAAAATCAAATCATCTGAAACCCTTGATGTTTTATGAGAGAGAGAAAGAGGGGGGGGGGGGCGCCTAAGCCACAACATTATCTAAGAGAGAGATCGTTCTCTCTGTTAAAATGTTTATGGTATCTTTAGTTATCTAAAATTTTGAAAATATTTTAGAATTTTAAAAATAAAAATGTCTTTTAGATGTATTATTTATTGTGTTTTTTAAAAATAGAGAGAAAATTAAACAAAAAATCTTTTGTGAAAATAATTTTTATAATGGGATTTGAAAACCTCCCAACCAAATACCTCTGCATTTTTTGTTGTCGTATGGGCCAAACGTTCTGTTAGCAGTGTACAAGGGTGTCAATTTATGTTCACAAATTATAATATTCGTGGTGGAAAATTCTATACACCATACTACTATCTCACTTTCATTCTACTAAGTAAGATGTGACACATTTATCACCATTAAATTATCATTTATTGCATACTTCTTTATTATCTAATGATGATAAATGTGCCACATACTACTTAGTATGATCAAAATAAGATGAAAGTATAGTATATAGCATTACTCATTCGTGTTACGTCAAGTCAACTCAAATACAACATATTATGCTATACCAGTCAAATCTTCAAAACTTAACACGATCCATTTAAATAATGGGTTGCATAATATGACCCGTTTTGACCCATTTAATTAATTAGAAACATATCAACACGACACGACCCATTTCAACCTGTTTTATATAAATGGGTTTGGTTTAACCCGCATAATTCATTTAACCTAATCAAAATAATCTCATATAAAAGTTAAAATTTATATTTATTAGTAATCACAATATCTCCAAAAAAGATAATAAGACTATCTACTAACAAAAAATATTAATATTTTTTAGATTTTAACATATAATAAAACTAATATTTAAAACACAGGAATAACAAATAGGTCTAAAATTACAATCTCAACAATAAAAATATAAGCATATTGAGAATTACTTAGGGATGGTTTGGTTACACAAAATCAAACTATCTCATCTCATATAATCATTACAGCTTTCTCAAACTCCCACACAAAATATAATAAACAATTCAACTTTTTCATATTTCAAAACAAAATTAATATTAAAAAATAATTTTATAATAATATTTTATTTAACTTTCAACAAAACATCTCATCTTATCTTATTTAAACTGCGTAACCAAATTAGGCCTAATATTACAACCTGTCAATAATAAAATTTAAACAGATTATTGTGGATTGATTTTAGGTTAAGCAGATTGACATGTTATTAATTGTAACTTAACAGGTCAACTCGTTTTAACCTGAATCTATTTATATAAAATCTAAACTCGTTAATTTTGTGTCATATTCCTGTGAAAATCACGGATCATGTCACACTATTATTTATTGCCACACCCCTATATTCAACCACTCATTTGACAAAACGAGTGGCCACACCAACCATCTATATTCAAAAGCTAACACATCTATATTCTAGCAGAGTAGTGTCATGCTGCTCATGCTCCATTATCCAGTAGTGCAAGATTGGAAATCATTGACGATCTCTCCAAGTTTGGGCAGATGCAATGCTCATTGATCTAGTGCTGATGAATTCCCTTTCATCAGGCAAAGCCGTTTTCATGATACTTTTTTTTTCGACTATGTGTCGAGAAATTATTTTATCAGAATTAATTCAACTTCATTTATCGATTTATTTTTATTTTCTATATTGTAATATTTATTTCGAGAGATTTGTTAGGGCTCACCCCCTTACGTTTTAATTTGAATAGATTTTTTTATGCCGTCCAAAATAAGAACATTGGTATTGAATTGGGCAAGTTGTAGTCAAATTTAACTGTACATAAGTCACTTTAACTACTTCACCGCCTAATCTATATAAAATACAACCTACACCGGATAAGCCAATATTCTTTCATCTATACTATTAAAATACTATTTTTTATTTAATGATAATATAATTTTCTCCAAATTAAGATTTTTGTAATCTCCACTCTCTCATTCTTAAAAGCTTCCTCAAAGGTTGGCCTCAAACTACATATTTGATAAAAGGTAAATACACAACAACTGATCTTCTCATTGCAAGGATAGATCGATGATTAATCCAATGACATTGCTCTAAGAGATATTTTCTAGAAAGTTTGGAGGCAGAAATCATCTTCAAAATGTATTAATATTAATGATCGTACTAACATATAACTTAGGGCGACACATAGTGAGTTATATAAAAATTAAAGACTCACCATAAATGATAAGATTTACACAAAATAAGATTAATTTGTAACGTTATCCAAAAAACTAAAAATCTGAAAAATGTATGTTTATAGATATGTATTATTTATTATATGAAGAACATTTCATGAAAACTACAAATATTAATTAAAATAAACTCACCAAGTGTGTCATTAAATAAGACATTGATAGTAATAAATTGTGTAGATTAACTAATAACAAATAGCCAAGTACCAAGAAATAATCAAGTCAGTCTTCTTTTCAATTAAGTTGTACTTCACATGATGTGGAAATAACGTCGTTGATGCACGCTGCCCCACTGCCCAAACTTGGAAAACAAGACTTCTTTGCATTCATTGTAGTCATGTGACAGAATAGCTAGCTTGGTTTCAATTCATTTTGAAAGGTTTTGTCATTTTTAGTCATGTTAATAATTGATACCACGTGTATGCAGTTTAAGGCTTGGTTTGTTTTCGGGGATAAAACCTAAAATTTTGAAAACGTCTCAGAGTTTTTGTACGGTCAGATGTTTTGCAAAAACAAGCACTCACTTTTGGACTACTAGTTTTCATTTCACAGTTATCTCTTGTTCTCTTCCTTACTTCAGAACTGTTCATTCATGGTGAAACCTACCAGGAGAATCTTCTCTCACTCATTCTCAACATTTCACTGATCAATATTTTCATGCGAATCTTCCTCCATCCCCCTCCTTTCAATCCTATCTTTCTTTCAGATTTCGATCTCATTTTCTCAGGTTGCCCTTTCACGTGCATCCTCTTCTGCACAATAGTGTCGTCATGTGAGTTGGCTTCCCTGTGGATAGGGGTGTAACCGGTCCGATCCGGTCTAGTTTTGGATAAAATCTAGGACCGAACCGGTATATACCGGTTTTGTATTTTTCAAAACCGATTACGCACCGGTTACCCTCCTAAATCGGTACTTCCTGATTTACCGGTTTCCGGTCCGATCCGGTCCGGTCTTTTGATTTTTTTTAAATGTAAATTTTACAATTTGTCATTAAAAATTTGTTTATAAAAAAAAAAAATTGATTTAAAAAAAACTGTTTTATACTTTTATTAATATATTAGACTATATAATAGTATTAATATTAGACCATTGGTATAGTTATAAGTTATATATTAGTATTAGTTATAAATTTTCAATGATTTAGTATTAACATTTTATGTAATAATTTATAAATTATAATAAGAAATTATTTCATATATGAATATATATGTTATATATAAAATTTTACATAAAAATTTATAATTAGACATTATATATAAAACTTATATATATTAATATTTAATATATATAAAATATTTTGTATAAAACTTATATATAAAAATATTATTATTATTATTTTTAAACAACCGGTCTGGTCCAAAAAATTTCAGAACTGGAACCGGACTGGAACCAGTCAGTTTTTATATTTTAAAAACTGGTTCCGGACCGGACTGGTTCAAAACTGGTAAAACAGGTCCGGTTCAGTTTTCTGATTTTTCGGTTTGAGTTTACACCCCTACCTGTGGATGCCTCGAAAAACAAATCCCCAAGAATTGAATACTTTGCACCGAACCTTTGTGGAGCTAGCCATGCAAATCTCCCATGTTCTTCTACCCATCACTTAATAATTACAGTCGCATGGTCTTCTCCCCTTTCATTGCCCCAAGCTCCTTACATATAGGATATGCCGAAAGCCAAGAAAACCCACCACGAGACCACCATGTTTAGGTGCTGCAATTGTCGTTTATCTCTCAAAAACGAAAAACGGCTGTCATAAATGCTTCATCACCCATTCGACGAGCACCACTGGTCCGTGAACTAGATCGTTCCAAGTATTCCATTTCCCCTCTAAGCTGTTTTTTAAATCAATAATTTGTGCAAATATGTTGTTTATTGTTGGTATATGCGCATTGGAACTAATTTGTTTGTGGTTGTGGATTGATTAGTGGAGTTATTTGTGTGTTTGAATGGAAATTTTGTGTGTTTGAAGTTAAAATGACAGACAAAATAAAGATTTAGTTAAAATGGTATGAGATGAGTTTCCTTTGAAATCCTTATTAATTACCTTGATAGTCTGTAGATTTCCAATGGGTTTAACATGGCCTCAGGGCAACACACGTTTCTGTGCTAGCTTTATGTGAAACTTGGCACTATGTCATGATGGTTCTAATCGCCATGGTTTAGATAGTCAGCTGCGTGGACAAGATTCACCATGATTATTATTGATGGTGTACCTAGGATTCTTATAATATTTATGTCATATATATATGTCTCAGATGCTACTTTGTTTGATATTAATTACTGTACAATTTTATATTGGAAAATTGAGAATTTTTGCATATGGCTTTGCATTCCCATCACAAATGATACCGACCTACTTTCTGAGTTTCAAATGTCACTCCTTTTTACTTCATAGATTGTGTAGATATATCATATTGGGAAGTGGCGATGATCGAGCTGGTTATATATATAGTTATATATGCTCAGTAGCCAAGGAATTAGATAAAGGAGAGAAGAAATTAGTTGGCCTTAAATGTAATTTTCATCCTCAAATTATACTTTCATATTGGACTTTTAAAGTTTCATGAATTGACAAATAGTATAGTTATTCCAAATATGATAGTTAAGACAATAAAAAATAGGCAACATCACAATCCTACATGAATTGGATCTTAACAAAGTGTACTGCTGATTTACAGCTAATTACCCAAACTATAGGCTAAATGTGACAGATTGCAACATTCTTCCAACTCTAACCATTAATATCATTTGAAGTAGATACTATGGCACAATCTTAACGTGCTTATAACTTGATATTTGACAATAGTGGAAAAGGGTAACATGTCATGCCTCTTAGTTTATGATGCTAATGTAAAAGAGGTTGTAGTTTGTGAGGTGAATACCAAAAAGTCAAGACATGCTCGATAAAATTAAATTAGTTTGGGATCCAATTCTCTTTCAATGTCATTATCGAGGGACATCAGGTTTTTGGTGGTCTTTTAGGGAAAAACAATTTTAGCTTTGTGGGTTTTGTTTGTTATAGAACCATTGATATCATTCTAACCAAATCCTAAAATGCCTTTTTAGTAGAGGGGCTGCTTTGTCATGTATTGCGGTTCATGATTTTGATGTAATGCAGAGTGGTTGTGTCATCTGCCCATCCTTCTAAAACTTATAAATAATATGCTTATAGTTGTGCCAACGTATATCTCATGTACCGGCTGATATTAACATAAAAAATAGGAACAGGTGATGGTTTATTTCAGGGTAATTAACAAAACCTACATCTATGACTTTCCTTTATATTATTAGTATACTTTTATTTCTAGTACTACTCAAACTTCCAATCATTTTTTAACTCACCAGTCAGGATAATTCACAGTTTCATTTTAAGTTGGCCTTAGATTTATAAATGGATCCAAACAAAATAAAACACTCTATTCCTTCAGTTTTTTTATTCTAAAAAATCGGATTCAAATGAAATTAATTTATTAAAAAAAAATCATTCCTTGTTTTAACTATTAATAATTTGACTATTAATTTATAACAACCTTTTTCATTTGTTTACATTACTATCTACGTTGCTCTCGACTATCTCACTCTCGGCAAGTATGACCCGCTTCTCCTAAAAACAGTTTAGATTTCATTTATCATTTATGTTGCCACGTATGATATACATATCTTTGCACACATCTTTCATATCATATTATTAGCATTTTCACATAGACCTTGATTCGAACATTTTACACGTTGATCGTGAAATATGGGTGGACGAAATGGAGGACGTATTCATTGACATGATGTACGCTGATGCCCTTAATGGTGCACTGAGGTCTGACAAGATCACTTATAAGGACCACTCTTCCTATGATGCACGCCTTACGGCTTTGGGCATAAGAACGCATGATGAGAGCCAAATGAAGGGAAAAATAAATAGGCTAAAGAAGATGCAATGGATCTTTACCGACCTAATGCACCAAACTGGTATGGGATGAGACCCTGATACAAAGAAGGTTCTAGGGAGCAATGAACATTAGGCAAATGCCATTAGGGTAAGGAAGCTCTAACCACACCATTTATAATATTATACAATAATCTATTTATTGATTAGCATTTTTTGTCACCTTAATCACTCTCTAATATATAGATATTAAAATTTTGACTAGGCTAAACCACAACTGAAGAAGTTTCGTACCTCGAGCTGCGCACGATATGCAGAGCTCTATACTATTTTGGCACTTCAGTTGCCACGGGCACACTCCACCATGCGTCTATCGAACCACCACCAAATTCAGACAAGGAGAAGCATCTTGATGCTGATATGCGGCGTCGGGGCCCAACACTTGGCAGCCAAGCCGGTCGGGATTTTGTTTATGATGGCCCGACAACATCATAAGGGAGGGCAAAACAATCAGCAGGATGAGGAGATATCGAACATGATTGTAACAATCATGCGTTCATATAAGGCACGCCGAAAGTGTTATGAGGGCAGAGGGGAAGCATCAGGGGAAAAACATAGCAGAGGATCGGGACATGATATGGACAGTGATTCAGCTTGGGATCCTTTTTCACACTGTGTGGCCTTGTTATAGGCACTTCAGCCCCTACTGTCGAATGATGTTTTCTCCCGTGCGTTTGATTGATTAATGAATCATCTGGCTCAGCGAGGATTTCTGATGATGGATGATGTCCATAGGCGAGCGTGGGCTATGCATAGTTCATTAGTGACTAGCTTGTGCATTAGGCTATGCATAGTTGCTATGTTGAGTTGTAACTTTTCGTTGGTGTTGTTATGTATTGAGAGACATATTATGTGTGCTTTGTTGTTATTACCATTTGTTGGTTTGAAGATATCTTTGGACATGATGGTATTATTAGCTACTGTATTTAGGTACTATTCTTTTTTGTTCATGTAATTGTTAATGTTATTAGAGTTTGTAGAGTCATCCAATAAATTTAGAGATTACGAAGTCATGCCTCTTGCCTTTATAAATTGTTAGATAGTGACAACTTGTCTTGTGTCGTATTTAAAAATTGTAGTCTTACTTCTCTATTTATTGGCCAACGGATAGCTGTAGGTTTTGATCAAAATCCAGAGGCATCAAAGACATCAAATTCTATCAAAGGTAGTTGATGCAACAGTAAGGTTATTCTATTATTCTCCTTTCATTCTATCATTTTTCTTTATTTTTCTGTATATATATCCACTACAACAACATTGTGCTTGCTGAAGTTGGTGCTATCTAGTTACTACCCGAGATGCTTGCTCGAATTGTTCCTAGTTTCTAGTTATTACTACTAGAGTGGGATTTTTCTGAAGCTTGCTAAAGTAATCAATTGAATTTGCTACCCGAGATGCTGCTTGTGCTAGCCAGCCAACTTATATTTTCTTCTAAGCTTCCCATTTACACTATTAATTGCTTTTTATCAAAATATTTCTTTAATTTGAATAAAGAGAAGAAGGAAAAAGTAAAGAAAACTTTCCTCTAAACATGCCATTTATTTTTCTCTCATCAAATCCAACTCCCTCAAAACTGGATCAATCTTATTTAAAAAACTGCTTATTTAGTTATTTCATTATTGGGATATAGAACCTATCAAAAACAAATTTTTGAATTGAGTGTTAGGTCCAGTACCTTTTAAAATATTATAGCTTTTGCTTACTTATAAATAATTTCATATCTCTGCTTATAATTTCTTTTAATAAATCTGTGGGTCAAAAAATTGAGGTGGGTTTATATGGTTTTGTTGGAAGCCTAAAACTTTATATCAAATTGACTAGATGCAGCTAGTTTGCATTAGATGGCCACTAATTTGTGCAAAATGGTCACTAATTTATGGGGTTTTTTCGTTATGGTTCTTTTAGGGTTCTGATAAAATGAAGTCAAAGGTTAGGCTTTTAGAGTGCAAAATGAAGTCACTCTACTTTTCTTCTTTTATGTGTGGTCTGGTTGGCTTTTGTTGGTTTGTGATACTCTCATGTTGAGGAAACCATCTGAGGAAAAACGTTTAGAGTTTATCCAATCATGTGCAGAATGCATTACTAGTTAGATATGATGCATTCTGGATGGTCTTAACCATTCATTGTTGATGCATCCTGGCAAACCTGAAATTTCATTTTACTGCTGCATTATCTTGAACATTGTGGATTGTCTAAATTATAAAAGAATTTGGAGGCTAATTAACATGTCATATTGGAATGCCAATTAGAATGCATTTTTACTGATGCATTTTACATACTTTTACTAGTTGGAATGCATTACTAGTAACATCAGTAATTGATGCATTACTGATGCATTACTAATTGGATTGCCTTTTTTCAGAGAACCTGTCATATTGTTGTCGCTAGTAAGCCGTTCTGTGTGTGACATATTTGGGTACTCCCAATCTAACTCAATTATTGCACTTGCCTTTTCCCCCCTGAAAAAAAAAAAAAAACATTTTCTATTCTTTATCTAACCAACATCTGAAGGTAAAGTAAGGGCTATTATATATGTTGTTTATAGCTTGGGTTTAATAATGTCATTTTTGAGTTTGAATTTGAAATATTGATTCATTGGCCTTATCACAGTTCTTCTCCATCTTGTAAATTCTTGGAGATTTGAGTCTGATTTTGAAGTGTTGATTCATTGGCCTTATCACAGTTCTTCATTGAACAACCTTTAGGAGTTAACGACTCCTCACTTTTGAATCTTGTCTATACTTATAGTACAGTTCATCTTCCTGTGTTAGAGAATGAATTATAACAATCTTTGTAGTGAAGGGAGTGATACTGATGATCCGGTGGAGGTGATGGATATCATGAACATTGTTATGAGGTGGCTTGAATCAGATGGAATAGTGCATGTGTCGTAGGTTCGCTCGAGCGAAGGTTCACTTGGCTCGAGCGAAGTAAGTCAGAGAGTGTTCGCTCGACCCTCGCTCGACACCCAGCTCGAGCGAGATCAAGTCAGAGAGTTTCGAGAGCTTCGCTCAACCCTCGCTCGACATGCAGCTCGAGCGAAATCAAGTCAGAGAGTGTTCGCTCGACCCTCGCTCGACACCCAGCTCGAGCGAGATCAAGTCAGAGAGTTTCGAGAGCTTCGCTCGACCCTCGCTCGAGTGTTAGCTCGAGCGAAGTACAAAAAACCTACGTTCGCTCGACACTCGCTCGAGTGTTCACTCGAGCCAATGTTCACAGAAGTGAACATTTCTGTTCCTATAAATACCAAACGGCGCCCACCTCTTAGATAACTTCAGAAATCACTTTTTGTCTTGTTTTTTAGTGTTTTCTCGAGAGAGAAGTTATAGAGTGAGTTTTGAGAGATAACTTCCTTGTGAAGTTTTGTTGTATTCATCTGTACTCCATCTCTGTTGATAGTGAAATCTTCGATACCGACCCCACCAGTGGACGTAGGCTCATTTTGAGTCGAACCACTTAATTCTTGGTGTTCTTTCTGTGTGATTGTCATCTTTTCTTTCGTTTAGTTCCGCTACTATACTTCGAGTTAATCTTAGATCTACAGCTTTTCCCAACAAACTGGTATCAGAGCTTGGCTCAAACAGATCTGGAGGGATGGCTATGGCTAAGTTCGAAGTGGAGAAATTTGACGGTCAGAACAGTTTCAGTTTATGGCGCATCAAGATGAAGGCTTTACTGCGACAACAGGGCTTGTCAAAAGTATTAGAGGTGTCGATATCCGAAGATTCTCCGGCTCCTTCGAAAGAAGAAGAAGAAAAGGTACACAGTGCTATCCTTTTGTCACTATCTGATGGAGTATTAAGAGAGGTTGCTAACGAGGAGACTGCAACTGGTCTCTGGTCGGCACTTGAGAATCTATACATGAAAAGATCTCTCACAAACCGTTTGTATTTGAAACAACGGTTATACACTCTAAAAATGAAGGAAGGTACTCTTATTACTGAACACCTAGATGAATTTAACAAAATCATTATGGATCTTAGGAACATAGATATTAAGCTTGAAGAAGAAGATCAAGCGTTAATTATTTTATGTTCATTACCCACATCTTTTGAGAACTTTGTAAATTCCATGTTATATGGTAGAAATTCAATTTCCTTGGTAGATGTAAAGTCTGCTTTGAATTCTAAGGAGTTGAGAAATAAATTGAGTGTGAAGAACACAAATGAACAAGCTAGTGGCTTGTTTGTTAAGGGGTCCTCAAGCAGGGGTAGATCAAATGACAGGGGTTCAGATAAGAATAAGGGGAAATCCAGGGGCAGTTCACAAACAACGTTCAGTAAGAAGAACGTCAAATGTCATTACTGCCATAAGTTTGGCCACTACAAGAATGAGTGTCCAAAACTGAAAAACAGAAAGGACGGCACTAGTTCATCTAATGCCGTCAGTGTTGCTGATGATAGGTCTAACGACCTAGACCTCGTTCTAGCAATTAGCGACTCAAATAGTCGCTTTAGTGACAAGTGGGTCATGGACTCAGCTTGCACTTTCCATATGTGTCCCAAGAGGGACTGGTTCATTAACTATGAATCGGTCAACGGAGGCTCCGTTTTGTTAGGGAATGATATGGCTTGCAGAATTGCTGGAATTTGTTCGGTCCGAATTAAGATGTTTGATGGAATTGTCCGGACATTGTCTAATGTTCGACACATTCCAGATTTGAAAAAGAATCTTATTTCTTTGGGCACACTTGATTCGTTGGATTATAAGTACACTGGTGAAGGTGGAGCTATCAGAGTCAGTAAGGGCTCTATGGTTGTGATGAAGGGAGATAAGACAAATGGTCTTTATTTCCTTCAGGGCTCTACGGTGACAGGTGCAGCTGCAGTGTCTGTTTCAGATGATCCGGATTCAGATGTCACACGTTTGTGGCATATGCGTTTGGGTCATATGAGTGAGAAGGGGATGTCAATTTTGAGTAAGCAGGGTTTGCTATGTAATCAGAAGATAGGGAAACTGGATTTTTGTGAACACTGTGTGTTTGGAAAACAGTGTAGGGTTCAGTTCTCTACAGGGGTTCACAGAACCAAAAGTTCTGTAGACTATATTCATTCTGATCTTTGGGGCCCATCTTCAGTTCCGTCAAAAGGTGGAGCTCAGTATTTGCTTACGTTCATTGACAATTTCTCACGGAAGGTTTGGGTTTACTTTCTGAAGCAGAAAAGCGATGTATTTGTTAACTTCAAACAGTGGAAAGCTTTGATTGAAAATCAGACGGGCAAGAAAATCAAGCGACTTCGCACTGACAATGGTATGGAGTTCTGCGGAGGTGAGTTTGATGAATTCTGCAAGAATGAGGGTATTGCCAGACATCGTACAGTTAGACATACTCCATAGCAAAATGGAGTAGCTGAACGGATGAACAGGACTCTCTTGGAGAGAGCCCGGAGCATGCTTTCTAATGCAGGTTTGGGTAAGGATTTCTGGGCTGAAGCAATCAACACAGCCTGTTACTTGGTCAATCGTTCTCCAGCCACAGCGATTGGTTTGAAGACTCCGAATGAGGTATGGTCTGATACTCCTGCTGATTATTCGAATTTGAAAGTTTTTGGCTGTCCTGCATATTTCCATGTTAATGATGGAAAACTTGAGCCAAGGGCAAAGAAGGGCATATTCATTGGGTATGCCAGTGGGGTGAAGGGATTCAGGTTGTGGTGTACTGATCCCAAATCACCCAAGTTTGTGATCAGTAGGGATGTCACTTTTGATGAAAAATCCATGCTTATTCCGAGAAAGGAGATTACTGGGTCTACAGGACAAGAACAGGATGTCAGAAAGCAGGTGGAGTTTCAGGTTGAAGCACCACAAGGGCTGCCTCGTGGCGCCCAAGATCATGCTATTGCAGATGAGCATGATTCTGATCCGAGTAGCAGCGCACAAGATGAGCAAGACTACAGTATAGCGACTGGTAGACAGAGGAGGCAGATTAGACCACCTCAGAGATATGCTCATGCAGATATGGTGATGTATGCTCTTACTACAGCAGAGAATATTGTCGGTCAGGAGCCTTCCAGTTATTCAGAAGCTGTCAAGAGCGCAGATTCTGCTCAGTGGTGCGCAGCTATGACTGAAGAGATTGAGTCTCTTCACAAAAACCAAACATGGGATTTGGTTCTGTTGCCAAAGAAGGTGAAGACTGTTGGCTGCAAATGGGTCTTCAAAAGAAAAGAGGGAATCAAGGGTGATACCGATGCAAGATACAAGGCACGCTTAGTTGCTAAGGGCTTTAGTCAGAGAGAAGGCATCGACTTCAATGAAGTCTTCTCTCCAGTGGTGAAACACAGTTCGATCAGATTGCTACTTGCCATAGTAGCATTGTATGACTTAGAGCTGCAGCAACTTGATGTTAAAACAGTGTTCCTTCATGGTGAACTTGAAGAAACCATTTATATGCATCAGCCAGAGGGATTCATTGTTGAAAACAAGGAAGATCATGTGTGCAGATTGAAGAAATCTTTATATGGTTTGAAGCAGTCGCCAAGGCAATGGTATAAGCGGTTTGATTCCTTTATGATTGATCATGGTTATTTGAGAAGTAACTATGATAGTTGTGTTTATCATAAGGAATTATCTGATAAGTCTTTCATTTATTTGCTATTATATGTTGATGATATGCTTATTGCTGCTAGAAGCATATCTGACATAGGTTTGTTAAAGACCCAACTCAGAAATGAGTTTGAAATGAAAGACTTAGGTGCTGCGAAGAAGATTTTGGGAATGGAAATCATCAGAGATAGGAAAGCTGGAAAGTTGTACTTGTCCCAGGGAAAGTACATTGAGAAAGTGCTTCAGAGATTTGGAATGTTTGATTCCAAACCAGTAAGTACACCACTTGCTACGCACTTTAAGCTTTCAGCTAGCCTATCTCCTCAGACAGATGAAGAGGAACGGTTCATGGCTAGTGTTCCTTATTCCAGCGCAGTTGGCAGCATCATGTATGCAATGGTTTGCACCCGTCCAGACATTTCACAGGCAGTGAGCGTGGTTAGCAGGTATATGGCTAATCCGGGTAAGACTCACTGGCAGGCTGTGAAATGGATACTCAGGTATTTGAGGGGAACCATGAACTTTGGGTTAATTTTTGATAGAGATGTCGATCTCAGTTCCAAAGTTACTGGTTTTGTTGATTCTGATTATGCTGGAGACTTAGATAAGAGAAGATCATTGACAGGTTATGTTTTCACTCTGTGTGGGTCAGCTATTAGTTGGAAAGCAACACTGCAATCCACTGTTGCTTTATCAACTACCGAAGCAGAGTACATGGCAGCAGCAGAGGCTGTTAAGGAGGCCATTTGGTTGAAAGGCCTGGTCAATGATTTGGGTTTGAAGCAAGATAGGATCTCAGTATTTTGTGACAGTCAGAGTGCAATACATTTGACCAAAAATCAAATGTATCATGAGAGAACGAAGCACATTGATGTCAGGTATCATTTTCTCAGAGAGATCGTTACAGAGGGTCTTATACAGATTCTGAAGATTGCTACTACAGAGAATCCAGCAGATATGATGACTAAGCCAGTTGCAGTATACAAGTTCAAACTTTGTTTGGACTTGATTGGTGTTTGCAGTTTGTTATTCCCGTAAGGGATTTGGTGGTGGGGATTGGTTTTGTGATCAGAGGTTTTTTGTGTTTTTGGCAGAGTTCAAGCCAAGGTGGAGATTTGTTATGAGGTGGCTTGAATCAGATGGAACAGTGCATGTGTCGTAGGTTCGCTCGAGCGAAGGTTCACTTGGCTCGAGCGAAGTAAGTCAGAGAGTGTTCGCTCGACCCTCGCTCGACACCCAGCTCGAGCGAGATCAAGTCAGAGAGTTTCGAGAGCTTCGCTCAACCCTCGCTCGACATGCAGCTCGAGCGAAATCAAGTCAGAGAGTGTTCGCTCGACCCTCGCTCGACACCCAGCTCGAGCGAGATCAAGTCAGAGAGTTTCGAGAGCTTCGCTCGACCCTCGCTCGAGTGTTAGCTCGAGCGAAGTACAGAAAACCTACGTTCGCTCGACACTCGCTCGAGTGTTCGCTCGAGCCAATGTTCACAGAAGTGAACATTTCTGTTCCTATAAATACCAAACGGCGCCCACCTCTTAGATAACTTCAGAAATCACTTTTTGTCTTGTTTTTTAGTGTTTTCTTGAGAGAGAAGTTATAGAGTGAGTTTTGAGAGATAACTTCCTTGTGAAGTTTTGTTGTATTCATCTGTACTCCATCTCTGTTGATAGTGAAATCTTCGATACCGACCCCACCAGTGGACGTAGGCTCATTTTGAGTCGAACCACTTAATTCTTGGTGTTCTTTCTGTGTGATTGTCATCTTTTCTTTCGTTTAGTTCCGCTACTATACTTCAAGTTAGTCTTAGATCTACAGCTTTTCCCAACAAACATAATTAGGATACTGTCCTGCCGACGGAGAAGGAATCACCCAATGCCACAACATAATATAGGCCTCCGTGGGCATGAATATATTTTAGGAATTTTAAATGACCATCTAGATAACTGCAGGGATATGTTTCACCTGGAAGTACCTACATTCCGCTGTTTATGCGCATTGTTATGTAACAATCACTTGTTATGTGATTCTAGAAGAGAAGTGACGGTGGAGGAATCTGTGGCTATGTTTTGCCTTCTTGTGGGCAACGCAGAAGGCCAGCGAATTGTTGGGGACATGTTTCAATATTCGATACAAACAATTAATAAGCACGTCAGAAATGTGATTAATGCATTATGTAAGGTTGAGAGACATTTGATTGTGCCAACACACAGGAACAATGTGCATCGTTATATTTCAAGCAATCGTCGTAATTATCTTTGGTTTAAGGTAAGAAATAAAATCCAAACTTTCCTTACAAAATAAAATGTAGCAATCACTTCATCTAAGAGGTAGTTGTTTATTGACAGATTTATTTATGACTTGATAGGGATGCATTGGTGCGATGAACGGTACCATGATACCAGTTATCGCCCCAACTGAGTTGAGTGAGGCATATCGAAATAGATTGAGACGAGTTGCCAAGAATGTGCTGGCCATAGCTAACTTCGATATGAAGTTTATATTTATATACACTGAATGGGAGGGATCTGCACATGATTCACATGTCTTTCACCATGCTGTAAGTGATTCATGAGCCCATTTTCCATGGCTACCAGAGGATAAACAATTTTTTTTTTGGAACTTTTTAAAATATTTTAAGTTGGAACATATATTGTTTTTCCCATTATATTAATTGAATTGTGTGCTTTGAATTTAAATGGACTCTCATATCAGTATTATCTTGTGAATTCATCTTATCCATACATCACGAGATTGCTGTCCCTTATCCAAGAGAACGCTATCACATGAGTGATCGTCAGAACCAGAGGCAATTTCAGGAGTATCAAGATTATTTCAATTACCGTCATTGAACAATTTGTAATATTATAGAACGAACTTTTGGTGTTATAAAAGAACGGTTCAAAATCCTCTCGTTAATGCCTGCATATTCGGTTGGGCAGCAATGCCTCATTATTACAGCGTGTTGTGCGTTGCACAATTTTATTAGAACGGTTACTCCTGATGACTGGATATTTCAAAAGTAGACTATAATGCAACTACCAGTTATTGAACCTGCGGTTGGTGATGGGGCATCATCATCTTGTAATGTAGACTTGACAATTAAAGCACAAAACAGTATGGTTGCGATTAGAGATGAAATTGTCATTTCTATGTGGGAAGCTAGGGGTGGCCATTGATGGTGTTATTTAAAAATCAGCATTTATTTAATACTGCTATTTTATTATTGGGATGCTGAAATTGCCTTTATTTTGGACAACTGATGTATTTTATACATTCCAAAAATTTAAACATGTTACGATTGTCGCTATGGATTACTCAATATTTCATCATGAAACTATTTGATTATTTATTTAATGAGAGATGGTAGATAAATCAAAATTTTGGATTCAATTATTTATTTTTGCTTCATATTTTAGGAATGTATTTTTTAAATGAGGTTGTGTTTATTTTTTTTTAACAAATATTTCTAATGGGTTGCAAAATATTTGATAAAAAGCAGAAACAAATGAAATGTTTCAACTTGCCTAGGAAAACGTCAAAAATATTCACAAAAATTGCTTTACTGTTCAACGATTTTAACGGCATTTATAGGCGCAGGCTTCAGCAATGCTTTAGTATAAAAAATTAATATAATTATTTGTGAGTCCCGCCAGTATAAATATTTAAAAAAAATCAAACTAATCTGTTTCATCTCTATAAATAAACACATATACTTCATCTTATCTTATCTTATCTATACTTAACATAATTTAATATTATTCACACATATCTAAAAAATCTATTTAGAGTAAGTTTGGTTATCAAACTCATCTCAACTCATCATTACAACTTTTTCAAATCTCATAATGATGCGTTTTGATTAGTGCAATATATTATTTTCATTTTTTTATTGTTGAAACGATATATATTGCCTTTAACTGAACTTGTGTTCTAAGTAATAGAAATATAATTTTCTTCTTGTTGGCTTGCTAGCTCCTTTTTATACTATTTGTTTGGTTTGTAAGAAAGATAAATAATATTTGTTGTTATAGAGTGTGTAAGCACCGCACATTCATTTTTTAAAAAAAGTGAGTAAATATTTAATATAGAATCTACATGAAAAAAAAATTAATTTTTTAATAGTAAATTTTATTTTTTTTCAAAAAAAATGTACGACGCTTGCATAATCAGCCATAACTGTATCTAGTATTACTCGGTAAAAAATGATAGAAACAAAAATAAAAGGATAAGAGTCATGACACCTTTTTACACTATGGATGTTTATGTTAATAATAACTTCCTTAATTGCCAAAGCCGAAATGTTGATTACTATGTACTGGTGTTGATTATGATGCATTGATGCAGAATATAACTCCTGTTGTCACAGCTGTACGTGCACTACTAAAGATTGATCTTGCTTGCATTTGTTTACATTAATCTTATAACACAATCTTTTGTATCTTTGCCCATATGTTGTGATAATCAGCCAATATTATGATCTAAGACAAATGTCTTAGATCCATTTGGATATAGAAATATTTTCAATATGTCTTATCTCATTTCATCATTACAATTTTTCTATATTTTCATACAAAATATAATAAATAATTCAATTTTTTTAAAACGATAATAATATCAAAAAATAATATTCTAACAATATTTTATTTAACTCATCTAAAATCATCTTATCTCATCTCACTATCCAAACGAGCACTTAAACTAAACTTAATAATTTGATGATGATAATTTGGTGGCACACACATTCGTTAAACAATAGGGTGCAGTTTTTTAACTTATCCACAGTAGTTATGCAATTTTTGTTCTTTAATTTTAAATTGGAGCCATTAATGCTTAAAAACTTGAATGTTCGTAATTATATATATATATAAATATATATATATTTGCTTTTGCTGTTTTATGAAGATAGTACTAATACTGATTGTGCAATAAAGAAGTTAATCCACATTGCTGTAAAGATATTATGAGGATAATAGTACTTCACGCGAAAATGGAGTACTAGGAAGAAATAAAAACTGAAAACACATGCAGCCATTAGTGTGATCTGAAAGTACCAAAACCTGAGTTGCATTAATTCAAACAGTTTCATTGCATTGAATCTGGACCATGAAAGATAAAAAGAAAAAACAGTTTCATTGCATTAATGATCAATACAGATAGATCGATATTACTTAATCATGACATGGATTGATTTTATCCTTACTTGTAACCTACAGACAAATGATGAAGAGAAAGTGCAAGTTGAATCCTTGCTAGCATGTTTCCAACACAAATTCTTGGTGCTGCACCAAAAACTAGGTATGTTCCAGGCCTTGCTGGTTCCTGAATGCATGCGATTTTGTAAAAATTATTTTGATTAGCCATAAGAATATTATGATCTAGTTAATCATGTAATAATTGGCATAATGCATGCATGTGAGCTCACGTTCCATCTATCTGGATTAAAGGACGATCCTCAAAAGTTTTCAGGATTTGTGTGCTCAGGTATCGAGTCCACGCGCGTAATCACTTTCCAATCCTTTGGTATTTTGTAACCTATAAATATCTTTATTTATTTATTTTTTTTAATTACTAGTATGCAATTGAAATAGTTAGTGACCATGGGACTTTTACAATATATATAATATATCTCCGTTTATCTATTTTTTTTATATTATTTAAATATTATTTTTAATTTATTACTAATTTTAAATATTCTTTTTAACGGCATATGAATTTGTAATTAAAGCCCGTTTGGATTAAGAGATGATATGAGATCATGAATTGAGATGGTTTATGAATAGTAATGAGATTTTTAGTTAAAATTAAATGAGATGAGATGATGTGAGGTGAGATTTAAATGAGATGAAATTAAATTTGAATCCAAACGGACTGATCTTAATTTCGCCCTATATACACAAAATAAAGAAAAATATAAGCAAAGAAGTTATAAATAAAACACAAAGATGGAAAAAATGAGAATATATTATGAGAATTGAAAAATAGAAATATTATATGCATGGTAGATCATTTCATTCCTAGTTATGCATCTAGCAATATATTTAAGCACATTTCATCTAGTGAGTATTAGCAACGTCATTTTGAATCAAGCTACTATTTTGCTAGATCTTGGATTCCAATAAATGATCGATGACCACGAGATGCTACAATTGGAGGCATAAGCTAGGTCAGGCGCGCGACACAATTAGAGAAAAATAAAATTGTATATATATATATATATATAACTATTTCTCCATACAAAATGCTCCTCGGATTTTTCAATTTGCTCAATCTATTTCCTCTTCCACTCAAGACTCTGATTCCATCAGCCAATACCACAACAAACTCAAAACATTTTAGGATGAACTAGAAATTTATGAGCCCATGCCCACCTGCACTTGTGGTGCGGTCAAAACCTTGCTGGACTATACCCACACTCATAAGGTGATGTAATTTCTTATTGGTTTGGAAGATTCTTATGACTCTATTCGTGCCCAAATTTTATTTCAGGATCCTCTTCCACCTCTCAATCGGGTTCTATCACTTGTCCAACAAGAGGAGAGGCGACGACAACTACACTCTGTCCCAACTCCACTTGCCATGGCCAGCAAGACCTCCGAAATTCGGAACCCACGCCATGAACATTTGTTATGTTCTCACTGCAATATTCATGGACATTCGTTGGAGCGTTGCTTCAAAGCAAATCCACATTTACCAGTTTGCTCCCACTGTCACATACCTGGACACATGCGGGAAAAATGCTACAAGTTGAATGAGTTTCCTCCAGGACACAAGAACAATTCAAAATACAAATCCAATGCTAATCAATCCTCTCTTGTGCAGGAAGAAATTAACCATGGTCCATCTCTCATTCCAGAGCAGTACTCGCAACTCATTGCCTTACTAAATCCTACCCACAGCAACGGCAACACTCCTGCTGCAAACAACGCCAATGCTACCTCACTTCCTGTGTCTGGCATCTCTTCCTCTTTTTATAAACACACACTAGCATGCACCACAGCCACTCAAACACCTTGGATCATAGACACTGGTGCTACAGATCACATGATCTGTAGCCCAAAATTTTTCACACATAACATCACTCCAACGTCTCGCATCATCAAGCTGCCTAACGGATCCACTACCACTGCTTCTCATGTTGGTGATGTCCATTTAACGCCCCACTTAATCCTTCGTCATGTTTTATGTGTTCCTGATTTTACCTTCAATTTAATTTTCGCCAAATCTTTAACCCAACATTCTAATTGCTGCCTAATTGTTTTCTTCAATTCTTGCTATATTCAGGGCCTTTTATCTTGGATGACGATTGGAGTGGGGACGGTGTGTAATGGCTTGTATCACCTGATATTGTCCAGACCAGAGCCTTCTCGCTTGCAATCTTTTTTTCACAATTTATTTCCTTCAATATATGTCAATCATACCACCACTTCAAAATTTACTCAGTTTATGTTATGACATTATAGGCTTGGACATAGCTCCATGACTAAGCATATTTTACATGATGTTAATCTTAATCTCAAATGCTCAGATCATTCTCACCTTCCCTGTACTGTTTGTCCACTAGCAAAACAACACAAAATTTCCTTTCCTGAATCAGAATCCAAAGCCACCAAACCCTTTGATATTGTTTCGGTTGATATTTGGGGGCCCAACTCAACACAAGCTTACAATGGTGCAAAATATTTTCTTACCCTTGTCGATAAATTCACAAGATGCACTTGGATCTATCTTCTTAAAAACAAAGCTGAAGCTCGAACATCTCTAATCAATTTTTTCGCACTCATTGAGACCCAATTCGGCAGACATATTAAAACTCTTCGATCAAATAATGGCGCTGAATTTAACATGCCACATTTTTACAATTCCAAAGGCATCATCCACCAATTAACATGTGTCGCCACACCTCAACAAAACGCCCTTGCCGAACGTAAGCACCAACACATCCTCAACGTGGCACGTGCTCTCAAATTTCAATCCGATTTACCCCTACAATATTGGTCTGATTTTATCACAATCGCGGTCTACCTAATCAATAGAACACCAACACCAATCCTTCATAATAAAACCCCTTTTGAAATCCTTTATCAAACCAAGCCTTCTTACTCACATCTAAAAGTTTTCGGGTGCTTATGCTTTGCCTCTACTCTATCACACTCTCGAACAAAATTTGACCCTCGCGCCAAAATATGCCTCTTCCTTGGATACCCATACGGAGTCAAAGGATATAAATTGCTTGGTCTCACCACAAAACAAATTTTTATCTCTCGCGACGTCATCTTCCATGAAGAAATTTTTCCACTAAAAACTCAAACACCTTTTTCCACCAAAATCATTTCGTCAACACCCACAAATTCTCTTCCACCGACACCCCTTCTATCCCCTTTCATTCTCTCAATTCACACATTCATAACAATGAACATGTGGACTCATTTCCCAGCACCCAGAATAACGAAAATGTGGCCTTTTCTCCCAATACACACATTGACGAATCACACCCCACCAACAATTCACTCTCGTTACCACCTACCCCAGCCACGTCTAGCCATCATCTAGATGATTCAACCCCAACACTCCCTCCACCTCGCAGAACACCACAGACTCGCAAAACCCCTGCATACCTTCGTGACTACCATTGCCAACAAGCCTCCACACCCGCTGTACACCATTCTGCATCCATGATGATGCGTCCTGAATCACATGATTCCTCAGGTAATGTCCCTTTTCCCATCTCGTCTGTTTTATCTTATGCTTCTCTCTCAACTTCATTTCATGCCTTTACCACCTCTGTTTCCATCCATTCCAAACCCACCTCATACAGCCAAGCTATCCACCAACCAATTTGGCGTGAGGCAATGAACCAAGAGCTCAGTGCACTTGAGCTCAATGAGACCTGGACCATCGTTGATCTTCCTCCAAACAAGACACCGATTGACTGCAAGTGGATTTACAAGTACAAATTTCAAGCTGACGGCAAAATCGAGTGGGCTAAGGCTCACCTAGTTGCAAAGGGATTCACCCAACGTGAAGGTATTGACTTTCACGATACTTTCTCCCTTGTTGCTAAATTAGTTTCAATCCATTGTCTACTAGCCGTTGCTGCCATCAAAGGTTGGGATATCCAACAACTCGATGTCAACAACGCCATTCTCTATGGCGATCTCGACGAGGAAATTTATATGCCACCACCTCTTGGTCACTATGCAGCAAAATCCAAACAGGTCTGCCGTTTACAGAAAAGCTTGTATGGCCTTCGTCAAGCTTCTCGCCAATGGAACACAAAGCTGACCTCTACATTAGCTGAGTTCGGCTTCACCCAATCAAAGGCGGATTACAACTTGTTTACCAAATGCACAGATGATTCATTTCTTGCCCTCCTTGTATACGTTGATGATATCATCCTCATGAGTTCAAATTCCAGCTCAAGCCTTGCGGTCATACAGTTCTTGGAAACTAAATTTCGCATCAAACAGTTGGAGACATTGCGTTACTTTCTCGGAATGGAGATTGGACGTTCCAAAGCAGGGATTCAAATTTTCCAGGGCAAATATGCACTGGATGTACTCTCAGAGACAGGCCTTCTTGCAGCAAAACCCTCCCCAATGCCGATAGAACCAAATAGAAAACTAAGGAAAGATGAAGGTAATCATTTCCATGATCCTACACTCTATCGAAAATTAGTTGGCAAACTGCTTTATTTAACCAACACACGACCGGATTTGAGTTATAGTGTCAACTTGCTAAGTCAATTTATGCAAAATCCACGTGTTCCCCATTATGATGCTGTGATCAAAGTTCTTAAATACTTTAAAGGAACCCATGGCCAGGGTATTTTTCTTCCTGCTAGTGCCAATATGGAACTTATAGCATATGTCGATGCCAATTGGGCAAATTGCCCAAACACAAGACGGTCAACCATCGGATTTTGTGTATTCATTGGGACCTCTTTGGTTTCATGGAAATCAAAAAAACAGAACACCATTTCCAGGTCCTCCGCCGAGTCGGAATATAGAGCAATGGCTGCCGTCGTATGCGAACTTACTTGGATTCGCAACCTACTCTGTGATCTGTGCCTCACCATTGGCACTCCATCTACACTCTATTGTGACAATAAAGCTGCTCTGCATATTGCCGCAAACCCCGTCTTTCATGAACGCACGAAGCACATTGAACTTGACTGCCATGTAGTTCGCGATAAAATCTCCGAAGGTCAAGTAAAAATTGCTCATGTTTTCTCCTCCTTCCAGTTAGCAGATTTGCTTCCCAAGCCATTACACTCTCCTACATTCAATCAATTATTGCTTAAGATGGGAGTCATTAATATTTACTCTCCATCTTGCGGGGGGTTATTGAAGTTAGAAGAAGAATATTATCAAACACATATAAGACCACCAGATTGATGAGTCATGAAGAGATTAATTTTATTTGATGAGTTATAAATACACATAGTTTATTTTTATATTTCATTTACCAATCCTACGTAGCTATAAATAAACGTTGTACATGACAGATCAATACACAAGATTTATTCTCCCAACTGCTGAGTACGTCTCTGTTGCGTCTCTGTTGTGCGCCTATGCATTCTGTTATTTTCATTCCGTCTGCATACGCACGAGTCAGTTGCGTCGTCTCCTCCCTTGCTTCAGCTCCTTCCTCTTACTTCTGCATCATTCTTAATAACTACCAAAAAAAAAAAAAAAGGTATTTGTGACCATTTTTGCGACGAAAACATACTCATTTTAGTTGAAAATAGTCATTTCATTAGAAATAACTAGTCATAAATAAATAATTTTCTTATAGTGAGAACAAATGGAACATAAAGTGGAAAGAGAAATGAATAATGTTGGCCATTCTTATTGTTTCTTCCACCGCCTATCATATGCATGCATGTGATCATCAATACGTTAATGATCAAAACAAAAGTACTTTAGCTCTGGCTTCAGCTTATAATTAAAAAAAGAAAAAACCCATCTCTGGCCAGTTGAAGAAAAAAATAGAGATCATATAGATCATGATTATTAATTTTATAGCTAGAGACCTTGTTTGTGTACTTCATTTACGAGACATCTTTGCTTGTGATGAACTCGCTTTTCTTTTTCTTGCTTATAGCCATGTTCTCCTCCTGCATGTAAGCAATATTTCATGATAAAAGTTAGACGCAAAAAGGATATATATATATATATATATATATATATATATATATATATATAATCGATCATCTTGCTTAATTAATTTCTTTTCTCTTATGATCATCTTCAACCATGATCCATCTCCTCTTCTAATTATTGTTTTATTCAGTGTCATATACCCTTAGCTTGTGGAGGACGTTAGGATATTTGGCAAGATAATACATAGCCCACATTGATGCAAGGATTGTAGATTAATATCTTGCAAGATTAACAAGGCTCACGATGTTGTAGATCTATCACTTCCTGGTTACTTAATTTATTGCCTTCTTCATCTCTAATTTGCATCAACCCATCCATTAGATCATTCGTTTCGACTCCATATTTTCGTTGATCAACTTCTTCTTTAATTCTACTAAGAAAACTGCATTGAGCAGCTTCTTCCGGCACTGCAAAATTACAAAATAGTATTCTTTAATCTTTTAAGTCGATCGATAGGCCGTTATTTGTCAAGATTGAGGAAGTTAGGAAACATCAATCCTCGTTAATTATATCCATTAATTAGTGAAAAGAACAATGTGTAAAAGCATTTCTCTTCATTATAAAGTTGATTCTTACAGTGCAATATATATAGAGAGAAGAGAAGAGCCCAAAACATTCGGGCATTGCAATAACCACCTAGTATGTGCTGGCATTCTAGAACTAGCTAAGAGCAAAAGCTGTTGCAACAAATTGTCCTTTCTACAATACAGAAAATCAGAAGATTACAATTGTTTAATAACATAATCAGATGTTGAATCATCGAGTGCAATGAAAGCAGGTGGAGCTGAGCTGGAGGTATCTTCATTCGTAGACTGATGATGTTGAGTGGCACGGTGAAGAGCTGAGTTGGAGCTGCTTGCTTATTTGATGTTGTTATCCTCCAGCGAGTCCATCATGGGAACCATGATGAGACTTGTTCGTAACAATAAAAATCGAGTGGATAGCAATGGCTTTGTAAAAATGTTGGCAATCTGATCTTTGGAAAAGATGAATGCAACATGAAGTGTTTTTTATGAAACTCGGTCTTGCACAAAATGGAAGTCAATTTCCATGTGCTTTGTGCGTGAATGCATTACGGGATTCACAAAGAGGTAAGTAGCCCCCAAGTTATCACACCATAAGGTGGGGGGTTTGGACAGAAAACACCACACTCTTTGAGTAAAGACTGAAACCAAAGAAGTTCAGCAGTAGTATTGGCCAAGGCATTGTACTCGGCCTCTGTACTCGAACATGCAGTTGTATTCTGTTTCTTGGATCCCTATGAAACTATGTTGGCACCAAGAAAGACACAAAAACCCCCTGTTGAGCGCCTATTATCTCGGCATCTAGCCCAATTGGCGTTAGTGAAAGCATTGAGAGAATAGTTAGGAGATGATTTAATATGGAGGCCAAGATGTGCTGTGTGCTTGAGATATCATAGTATTCTCTTTACAACTTGCCAATGAGGAACCTTAGGAGTGTGCATAAATTGGCACACTTTGTTTACTGTGAATGCAACATCAGGACATGTAAGTGATAAATATTGGAGACTACCGACTGTGCTTCGATAGAGTGTTGCATCAGAAAATGCAGGGCCATCATAAATTGACAACCGAGCAGAGGTAGCCATTAGCGATGACATTGGTTTGGCAAGGTCCATCTTTGTTTTTTTTGAGGAGATCACATATATATTTGGTTTGAGAAAGATGAAGACCATTTGCAAGAGTATTGATCCCAAGTCCAAGGAAGAATCGAAGGGGCCCAAGATCTTTGATAGGAAAAGAGAGCTTTAGAGAATTAAGAACAGAGCCAATGGCCTTAGTGTTAGAACCAGTAAGGATGATATCATCCACATATACCAGAAGAAATAAAGTAACAGAGGCATGTTTATAGATGAAAAGAGAAGAATCGGAGAGGAGGAGGTGAAACCAAGCTCAAGTAATCGGTTGCTTAACTTAGAGAACCATGCCCGTGGGGCTTGTTTGAGGCCATATATTGCCTTATTCAACCGACAAACATGATGAGGAAAATTTGGATTTATGAAAACAATTGGTTGAGTCATATAAACCTGTTCTTGAAGTTTCCATGTAGGAAGGCGTTGTTTATGTCCAGTTGCTGAAGTGGCCAGCCCTTAGTGACAGCAATGGAAAGTATTGTTCATATGCTTGTGGTAACCACCAGACTAAAGGTCTCAAAGAAATCCACGCTTGCTTGTTGGTGAAAGCCTTTGGCCACCAAGCAAGCCTTCTAGAGTTCAACAAAGCCATCCAAGAGGCTCTTAGTTTTGAAAACCCAACGACAGCCAACTATGTTAGTTATACCAGAAGCTGGAACAAGAGTCCAAGTCTTGGTTTGAAAAAGAGTCTGAAACTCATTAGACATGGTTGTGCACCATTCCTGGTGTTTGGCAGCTTCAGCATAGCAGGTGGGTTCTTTAGGTACGGTGGTGGCCAGAGTACTGTACCATCTTTGAATTGGTGAGGCTTGAGAGAGTTTGTCTTTGATCAAGTGATGATGGAAGGAACAATGGGAGGGAAGGGCTTTGATTGTGAAGAAGAAGAGGAAATGCAGAATTAGGAGAGGAAGATGATGAAGAGACAACTGGGCTTGCAGATGAAGGGAAAATGGGTGGAGGGCTAGACGAAATAGAGGGAGTAATGGGCCGAGAGGATGGAATTATATTGATTTGAGAATTAAAAGGTGGTGGGCCGAGAAGAGACGGGATAGATGAATAAGTTGGCTTAGGAGTGGAGGGTCCAGTGCAAGAGGAAAAGTAAGCTCGTCGAATACAACATCACGAGAGATGTATAGACGTCTAGTGGGAACATGAAGGTAGCGATATCCTTTGTGGGAATCATTGTAGCCAAGAAAGAGACACTGAGTGGAACGAAGATCGAGCTTATATTGATTGTATGGCTTGAGATGAGGCCAACAAGTAGTGCCAAAAACCTTGAGTAATTTATAATTTGTTGACTTGTGAAAGAGTTTTTCATAAGGGGATATGTTGTGAAGGACGGGAGTAGGGAGACGATTTATAAGAAAAACTGCCATGTGGAAAGCATCATCCAAGTATAATTGTGGTAAGGAAGCATGAGCAAGAAGAGCGAGGCCTGTTTTAACAATATGTCGATGTTTTCTTTCGACGGCTCCATTTTGTTGATGAGTGTGAGGACAAGCTATTCTATGAGAAATGCCTTGTGTTTGAAGAAAATTATGTAGTGGACAATATTTTCCACCCCAATCACTTTGTAGAGAAATGATTTTAGAATTAAAAAGAAGCTCAACATGTTTTTGGAATTTAATGAAAGTAGACATAACATCTGATTTTTGCACTAATGGATACCACCAAATGTATTGAGTGAAATCATCCAAAAAAGACATCGTATTTAAATCCTTCTCTTGAAATAACGAGGGCTGGACCCCATACATCAGAGTATATTAATTTTATAGGCTTAGTGGAAAGCTGTTGAGAAGAACATAAAGGTAGTTGAGTGCTTTTGGCTTGACAGCATGTCGGGCAAATTATTGAAGCATTTTTTAAGGAAACTGGCAGTTGATGAGTAGATATGATGCGAGATACAAGCTGAAGGGAAGGATGCCCAAGACGCGAGTGCCATTGTGAAGAAGTGGTGTGCTCGCCAACAAGTGCCTGAGCTGGAGAAGAGGAAGAAGTGTTCTGAGGAAAAGAGTATAGACCATCATGTGTGGGACCATGGAGAAGAGGAGATCCCGTCTTTGCATCCTTCATAACAAAATGAGTACTATGAAATTCAAAAAAGGCTGAATTGTCAAAACATAACTTCTGGACAGAAATTAAGTTTTTAGTTATGGCAGGGACATGCAAGAGATTTTTAAGAATAAAAGAAAGAGAAGGAGTAGAAAATTTAGAGTCACCAATATTTGAGATAGGTAGCTCACTGCCATCACCCACACGTATCTACTCATTACCACCATAAGGACCTGAAGTAAGATTGCGATTAGCTAAGTTAGAGGTGAGTTGGTTTGTAGCTGTTATATCAGGATACCAGGAGATGTCAGTAGAGGGAAGGGAGCTGGTAAAGTGAGTCGTGAGGGAACGATGAGGGTTAGTTTGATAGGCTTGATTGAAACGGTGAAAACATTTTATGGCACTATGGCCAACCTTGCCATAGACTTGGCACGTTGGCTTAGAGTGAGGAAGGGATGAGGTCTTTGTAGAAGATAAGTTGGGAGAATAGGTATTAGAGGGAGAAGGGAAGCACAACCCCTACCCCTACCACGACCACGATAACTACCATGATTATTTCCACGATAGAAACTACAGCCATGGAAAGAGGGAACATAGGTGTAATTAGCTGAAAGGATTGTGGATGCTGGAAGACGGTTGTAGTGGGCCAAACAACTCTCATGAGTTAGGAGGAGGTTGTATAATTCTTTAGGGCTCATAGGCTCAATTCGGGCAGTTACAGAAGTGACAAATGCATCATAGTCATTGTTGAGTCCTGCGAGTAAATAGGAAATGAATTCAGCTGAAGATAGAGGTGAGCCCGCAACACACATAGTATCAGATAAATGTTTGAGTTTACGAAAATAGTCTGAAACTGAGCTAGCTCCTTTGGAAATGGTAGCTAGTTGATAACACAATTGGACAACTCGAGCATGAGATTGGGAGGTAAACAATCTTTCAAGAGCAGACCAGACCTCTCGGGAAGTAGAGTAACCCACATCCTGAGCTATGAGATTAATAGAGAGTGAGGAAATAAGAGCACTCAAAATAACTTGGTCAGTTTGTGTCCAAGTTAAAAAAATTGGATTGGGTGTGGTGGAATCAGGAAGAAAACAAGGAGGGGTAAAGCAGAACCATCAACAAAATGAAAAACTCATTGATCCCGTAGATAAGGAACCATTTGAGTACTCCAGAGAAGAAAGTTTTCATGGGTGAGTTTAACGGTGACAAGGTGGGAAAGGTGAGGAAGGAGTGGTGGGGAGGATGATGGGTTTTGTTTGAGAGATTTCGGTGAGAGAGGCTTTTCCGTCATAGACGTTTATCTTTATAATATCTTTAATGCCATGAAAAGAACAATGCATAAAAGCATTTTTCTTCATTATAAAGTTGGTTCTTACAGTGCAGTATATATAGAGAGAAGAAAAGAGCCCATAACATTTGGGCATTGCAACAACCACCAAGTGTGCACTGGCATTCTTGAACCAGCTAAGAGGGAAAGCCGTTACAACAAATTGTCTTTTCTACAATACCGAAAATCAGAAGATTACAATTGTTTAATAATAGAATCAGATGCTGAATCATCGAGTGTAGTGATAACAGGTGGAGTTGAGCTGAAGGTGCCTTCATTCATAGATTGATGATGTTGAGTGGCATGGTGAGGAGTTGAGTTGGAGCTACTTGCTTATTTGATGCTGTTAAGTATAAATTGTGTACCTGAAGGGCATGGCGATATGTAGTTCCAGGAAAGTTGATTGGGAATGCCCTAACTCCATGCAATCCCTTGAACAATTTATTCATGTTGTCTTAAATAGGCCCCGGCCGGTTCAAAGCTTACAAATAATCTTCCAATGTTTTCGAACATTACCTGTAATTTATAAACAATATTATGACATCATCTCATTTTAAGTCTATACTGAAGGACAACCATTTCCTTAGAGAGAGAATCTTTGCCTTTTCTTTAGAAAACCTCTGCCTTCTGTGAGAACTGCTGTCGGAGAGAAGAGTGGAGCTATGCCTCTCACCCTCCTCTCCTTCTCATTTCCATTTCCGCATTGTGCATACACTTTCAAGGTAGTGTTTTTTCCCTCCTCCCTTCACTGGTTCGATTTTGGTCAGATCTGTCGCTCTCCAGTCGCCATTCGACTACATGCGCCTCACCACCCCATCCTACAGCTGCCGATCTATTGGGACAGAGCAGAGTCGCGCCAAAAAGCATGGCGCGTGGCCCTCAAGCACGGCTTGTTTTCGTGTGTGTTCCTCATGCGCCACTGCGCAACGACGCTTCCGACGGCTATACGAATCGTACTAGCAACTTTGTCTCTTCGAGATCTTCCAGATCTGGGCCATCCTGTCTCCATCCCACAAGCACGTGACTGCCACGCGCCATCACAAGATCGCGTGAATGCAGATGATCAGCGGATCAGTCCACCCGATGCTAGATTTTCCACTATGTTATCGCTTTCTCTAAACCGTGATCTCGAATAAGGGACTGCGGATCTCTCCAAAAATCATTTCAAGACAACAAGTAACAGTACACCCGCCACTCTCACCGCTTTCAGCAGAGGTTCCACGGCTACCATCATTGGTTCCATTGTTCGTAATTCTTTACGAACAACTTATTTCCTTCTTTTAAGATGACATCCTCTTTGTAGGACAGGGTAAAGACCAAGAATTTGGTTGCAAAAACTCGTTTTTCTTTTTCTTTTTTATCCACCACTTTGCACTATTGTTATTGTTCAGAGGTGTTTGTTGGAGAACCTCACCCCTTCCTCTTGTATCATCTTCTCTAATAAAATATACTTGTTGCTTAGAAAAAAAAAACAATATATGACATGACATGATGAATTGATTATATTAATTTTCGGCACAAATATGAATGAGAGAGAACACCATATTTTCCCCTTAATTATTTATTGAAAAATTTACATTTTCATGCATCCACAAACTACATGTTTTTCACTAATTTGTACCTTAAATTATATAACTTCAATTTGAGTACGCATGTATAAAGGTGGACTTATTACAATTTGAGTGCGTACATTTATAATTTTATCAGCTCGGTTATTGTAGTATTTGACCTATTCAAAAGATTCGTCACAAACTTCTGCATATGATCCCATGATCGATATCTGCTTTATTATCTTAACCTCATATACATTAATTCCAAACCAAAAATAGGGATGACGGTAAAACCAATACCACTCATCCGAAAAGTCTAAATTGATAGAAAGAGATAGATTATTATAATAAATTTTGGAAAAAGCTAGTTTGCCCACCCATTGTTACTGCTTTACTTGACCGCTCGGAAAAAAAAATTATTTTTTATTTTACTTAATAATTAAGGAAGTGATTTTAAGTGTATTGGTGTATTTTTTTTTAAATATTTAAATATATTAAAAAAATGAAAAAAAAAAATTTGGGACGACATTGGGGTCTTTTGGGACGAAAATTTTAGTCCCAAAAGACCATTTCTGTTGTAGTGAGTGGGCTACTTTGGGCGGCAGAGTAGCCCGACTCATAAATTTTAGCATTCTCCGTCTTCTTCAAAGTATGGGCTAGACTCTCCGGCTTCAATATACTTGAAATTTTTAGTTAATGAGATGAAGTGTAGAATCAGAGTTTGAACTCATAAGTTTTTCTTTGAAATCATGTGAAATTATCACTTATTCAAAAAATTTAAGTTGATGGAAATATGCAAGTTATTATATTTATAATATATCTTAACAATGACCAGCCGTAAAAAATCATATTTATTTCACTTCAACGGTAAAAAATAATGTAGAAAGTGATGCCTCTCATGATGACCTGGTCTTGTTTGCACCTAACAAAATGATTGATTTCACTTTAGGTTAAAGATCAGCACTTAACGTAATTCTTCATCTTAAATCTTGTCACCACCAATTATATATACATGCATGTTGATGTGGCACATTTATAGACGTAATTATATATATATATATATATATATATATATATATATAAGTCTATCACATTATAATGGACAACTACCTAAAAATGAGTTGCATTAATAAATCATGTGTTGACGAATCTTTTGAATAGATCAACTATATATATATATTCATGTAGTATTTGATATATTATCTAATTAACCTATACATTAATAATTCCAAGGAGAAATTAGGGATGACCAGCGGTCCTTTATGATATTCATTTCACATCAACGGTAAAAAGAATGCAGAAAGTGATGCCTCTCATGATCTAGTCTTGTAATTTACACCTAAGAAAATGATCCATCTAACGTAATTTTTCATCTTAAATTTTGTCATCATTAGTCACTTGATGATATGTTTCATATGTCTATCAGCTAATGGACAACTACTACCTTAAATGAGTTACATAAATAAATAATTACCTTCTTGATTTCATCGTATGCGCTTTAATGGTGCCACCTTTGTGTGCCCACGAGTGGAGCGCGACCACCATGCATGCGGGGTTGGACTTGAAGAGCGATGCAGCGGAGAGCATGGGGCTGCATGGGTTAATGGCGTTTAACACGTAGCGTCTAAGCTTAACATGAGAGCTCCCATGAACTGCTACAATAGAAGATCAAGGTCGTCCTACAATATGAGCATTTGGCCAATCCAGGCGTAACGTATCTTCTGGATGTAATATGAACTTGTTCACTGAAGGGAAGCATGCTATGATGGCCGGTGATCCAAACAGGTGGGTTCTGTACGTACATTCCTACTCCATCACCATATACTGCTCATTGAATTTCAAGCCGGCCAGATCGAGATTGATTATATATAATTGAATTACTTGAAATAACATTAGAATTGAATTGTCATGAATTAATCCCAAATTAACACAGATTTTTTTTGCAGGTTTTAATTGTTTTTTAGGCACTTTGGAGTCTTTTTTTCTGCGTTAAAAAATACATACCAAAACAGGCCATGCATTCTACACCTCGAATAATATAAAAATAAGCCATCGAGTAACATGCATCTCCCAAATTAGGGACTAATCTACATATAAAATATCCAATCCATAATAACATGAATGGTTGGAAATGTAAGTTGCTTTGCCCCTCATGACCTTAGATTGGGTTATGGCATAACTGCATGTCATATATATATATGAGGACTGCTATATCCACAAAGAAATTATACAAAAACAATCTCACAAACTGACGTGACTTTATCTGATCCGTTAGATCTACTTTTCAATAAAAGTAACTTTATAAAAGTAACTTTAGCAGACCAGGTAATGAGAGATGAACCAATAAAGATAGCGTAGCCTGTGGTGGATCATCTGTCATCAAGATCACCTGCCCAGTCCGCATCACAAAATGCTTGGAGATGATCATCACCTTTAGTGTACCACAAGCCAATGTCCATGGTGTCCTTCAAATATTTGAGTACGCGTTTTGTTGCAGTCCAATGAGTCGAGTTGGGGTGATGCATGCGTTGACATAGTTGATTAACAACAAATGTGATGTCAGGCCTGGTTAATGTGCAGTACTGAAGTGCCCCTATTGTCTGCCGGTACTTTGTAATTTGAGATGAGGTGAGTGGTTCACCAACATGTGAAGAGAGCTTTTGTCCCATAGTGCATGGAGATGAAGTTGGTTTGGCACCTGCCATTTTAGTTTGATGAAGTAGATCGTGGACGTACTTGGATTGTCAAAGATGTAGTCCAGTACTGTCTCGTGTGGCTTGAATGCCGAGAAAGTAGCCAATAGGACCCAAGTTCTTCATCTTGAAATCGGCTTACAGCTTGTTAATTAGTGAGTGAATCAAAGTGACGTCGGTGCCTATTACAAGGATATCATCTACATATATAAGAAAGAAAATGTGAGAGTTCCCCTTATGATAGACAAATAATGAAGTGTCTACTGGTGATGACACAAAGCCAAACTCAAGGAGAGCAGTGGATAATCTCAGAAACCACGCTCGAGGTGCTTGTTTGAGGCCATATAGTGATTTGTTGAGCTTGCACATGTGATCGGGATAAGTAAAATTTATTTTGGTGGAATATAGATTGTTATTGGGCTTGATAATTAAGTTAAAATCATTTAATATTTTATGGACTAAGTCGGTCAAAGTGGAATCTATTTATTTGATAATTGGCCTAAAAAAATTATGAGACGAGTTGGGTTATTTTAGAATTTGAGAAGAGGCCCATTAAAAATTTTGCGAACTTGGCTCATAAAAATATGGGCAAGCCCGATAGATTTTTGGATCAGTTAAAATGGTCCAACTCACTTTTAAACCCCAAAAGTCCACAAAAAGGCCCAACTCCAATTTCCCAACATCCAGACTTGTATATAAGTCCCTTCCTCCTCTTTCTTTCTCTAGAGTTTCCAGCTACCTATATAACCCTCTCATGCATGTAGAAACCTCCCTCAACTAGGGTTGCCGCACATCCTAAATTTTTTCAGTTTCCTTCCCTCTGTATCTCTCCCACATATAAGCATATCTGTTTTGTTCGTGTTTTGGAAACTACCATTATCAATTTATCAAGTCGTGGCCAGCCGATCACCACCCACGTAGGAAGCATAGGAAGCAAGCTTCTGCCCAGTGGTTCATCACCGCCATAGAAACCTAGCCTCAACTCTTAGTCACTTTCATGCCACAACTAGTCACGGCATATCCAACTGTGAAGATCATTGCACCACCGCCGTTCCGCCGTGAAAGACTGCTCGGTAAAGTAGTCTTATATGTCGTCCACCATGAATGCAACTGCACCAAGAACCACCAAGCACGAAGCCCAGTCGTGTTCAACCACCGTCAGCCACTCACAACTGAACCAACCCCTCCATGCACATTCGTAGCACCTCCGAAAGTCAACTCCCTGCATCATGAAAACTCCCCAAGCCGCTAGCTTCCATCTCATGAAACCACCTCCCCACACAAACACAGAAACCATGGCTCCTCCATGCACAACGGAAACCACCATCATCGATGCCCTATTCTAAGCAAGAAAAACATAGCATTGTTTCCACCACCGCGAGCCACCCTTTGGTGCACGCATTAACCCCGCAATAAACCATGGAGATCGCCCCCAACAACCACATTCACAGCCCCTATTTTGAATTTACAAAAACATAGCACCATCGCACGCACTCTCCTCCATGTCGCAGCAGCAACAGAGAGCCAATTCTGCACCATTTCTCCACCGCCAATCCCATGGTGCCTCTTGGAGTCCTCACTATGCCCAACTCCATTTCCAACCGACAGAACCATAAGCCTCTCTCTCTCTCTCTCTCTCTCTCTCTCTCTCTCTCTCTCTCTCTCTCTCTCTCTCCGGGTTCTGCAGCCCTGGAAAGCAGTCGCCAGTCCTTTGTAAACTGCAACGACAAACCATGTTGCATAACTGCGCTCATAAGTCCACCTTGCCTCTCCAATGGTTAGCACGGCTGTGATTAAATCCCATAGATAACATGTTACATAAATGCCCTTGCTAATAATTGTTGACCGTAGGATTAATATTTTATGATATGATTGTGATAAAATCAAGAGAAATTAGGTGTTTGCAGGTGGAAAATAATTCAGACTTTGATGTATTAGTCGGAGAAATTTTAGTAGATATCTATTATTTTGGAGAGTGAAGATATCTTTAGGGTTACAAGAATTTTAGATTTTTAGGAAAATATATATTGTTTTAGTATTTCAGGCTTAAATATCAAAATATGTATTTAATTAGAGATTTAAGTAAGATACGTGTCTATTTTATAGGTGACGATCGATATTCATTTGGCACTGTTGTGGACAAAATTCAGAAAAGTTGAAGAGTCCATGTAAGCAGGATTTCCATACTAGACTTTGCATAAAACTAATGGACTGAAGTTGATTTTATAAAAAAATATGCATGTTTTGTTATGAAAAGGAAAATTTGAAAACAACCTTGCTCATTTTGTCTGCTTTACTCATGAAATCTGTATAAGAGAAAAAATATTTTTTGTCATTACTGATGTAGACATGAGTTATTTTTAGCATTATGTTTCTGAACTGTGCAAAAAGAGCGAATATGAAAATTTGTGCATAATTATATGACGATGATCTGAATCTGTTGTGTTCTGGATATGTTATGTACTCTGTTATGATATGATGTAATCTCTGAAAGCCTCTAGCATGACATTTTGTTTTTGTTCTGTTCCGACCTTATCACGGGTGTAAAACTATGACCTCTGTTCAGGTGGTATCAATTTTTATGTTTATGGTGCACCCTCTTTGGAAGCAAAGTGATTTTCTGCGTAGTATTTCCTGTGTACACACTCAGGGCTCCAAGAATAATAAAGAGAAGATTTCACATTCAATTTTTGCTCGGTTTGCCGCCGGGGTTTGCACAACTCTATCACGGGGGGTTAAAACATGAAATTATGTTCTAATGTGATTTTTCAGTTATGGTATGCCAAAGAACTTTTGAATATGAATATTTTGAATTATCGCTCTGATAGTTTTATAACATGTTTTGGTTCTGTATTTTGAAAATAAAAATTTTTTATTTTGCATTATGAACTCTATAAATGTTCATGTTTACATACTAGTATATGCTCTCTGTTTACTGAGTTGTTGATAACTCACCCCTTATCTCCACAATATTTTTTAGATAATTTGAATGTGTTTCTGTTGAGGATCAAGATTAGGGGGCATGAACAAGATTAGTTAGGCACAATGAATTAAGCACAAAAGATTGCCATGGTTGTTGGAGAATTTATTCAGTAAATTTGTTGTGTTCTGATGAAATTGTATGTTGAGAGGTTGACATTTATTTGAGACTTTGTGGTGTTCCTAGCTAGTTAATTATTTGGAATAGTTGGTTTAAAGCTGTGAGATCTATGTGTAATTGAAAAATTAGAGTCTATATCTATATTGTGAGATGCAATTTTTAAGTGAAAAGTAATTACTCTCTCTCTCTGACCCATCCGGATATTGGGCGTTACATAATCACAGCCATTTGATATAACTTTCTCTGTTGCCGCCATGGACATGATAAGCTTTATTAATATTTGCTAATTAAACGTACCTCTTGTTCAATCAGTTGATACTTTCTGTTTGGTACACCAATTCGGGGGTTAGCTAAACTCATATACGGGTATTTGTGTGATTCCATAAATCTTTAGTAATATTTAATAAGGGCAATAATTATCATAGATATCATGAAAGCTGAGAATTACTAGGAAGAAATGAAAATTATTACGTACAAACTCGACCAGCCATGGGCGAATCAGTACTACAAGCAGACATGCATGCATTGTTCCCAAGTTCATTAATGATCAATTGCATGATCTGCAGATATATACATATATATATATATATATATATATAAACTCAGAATGGTTTGATCCTAAAATTTGCTGAGGGTAACCTCAACACCATCAATTGGCTTTGGATGTGGAAGATAAGCCATCTTTGCATTTGGGTTGAGCAATTCCCACCTGATAATAATTAATTAGAATATATTCAACATCAATGTCTGATCTGTTGCATCAAAGTTAAAAGGCAAATTAATTAAAGTAATGACAATCATTTCCCTTACTTATAACCTATAGATAAATGATGAAGGAAAAGTGCAAGTTGTATCCTAGCCAGCATGTTTCCTGCACAGATTCTTGGTCCTCCTCCAAAAACTTGGTATGTTCCAGACCTCACTGGTTTCTGCAATATATATAAGATCAGTCAAACAACAGTGCTAGTGTTTAACTAAAAGAATGATTTTTTTTTTATTTAATGATGTTGGCTGGGGTTAAGCATCATGTGGTCTCTCTCACATTCCATCTATCTGGATTAAAGCACAGAGGATCTTCAAAGTTTTCAGAATTTGTGTGGAGGTATCGAACCCACAGAATCACTTTCCAGTCCTTTGGTATTTTGTAACCTACGTACAGATCAAACCGTACAAATTAAAATCAGTTTCCAGTACTGCTATTATTAGGCAATTTATATATTTTCTATATATTATTATAATACATAATTTTCGAAGCATAATCACTTAATTTCCAGCTTTTTTAAATGTGCAGTACCTTTATACTCTGTTTCTTTGGTGGCAGATCTGAAAACGAATGCTGCAATGTTGGCCATTCTTATTGTCTCTTCCACCACCTATATATATGTCAAATTAAAGTTACTCCAAAAGGTTTAATTGCATTGGCTTCCTTAAGAAAATGAGAGAAAAATAAATAAAATTCTCAGATATATAGCTGACAATAACGGCATGATATATCATGATCTAGATCACCTTGTTTGTGTACTTCATTTCTGAGACATCTTCACTTGTGATGAAATTGCCTTTCCTCTTCTTGCTTATGGCCATGTTTTCCTCCTGATTTCATGATTAAGATTAATTAGACGCAAAACAGATGACCACACCTTCCTTTCCTATCTTCAACACCTTTTCTTATTTTATTAGTTGCAATTTTTATTTCCCCTCTTTAGGCCCGGTTTGGATACACAAAATCATTTCATCATTACAACTTTTTTAAATTACAAAATAAAAATAATATTAAAAATAATATTCTAACAATATTTTATTCAACTTTTAACAAAACATCTTATCTAGATCTCATCTAATTTGAACTGTGTACGTAACCAAATGAGGCCTAAATTTTAACAAGTATGATTACGGATGATATGGTATACATGATATATATATCTAGCTAGCTTGCGCGCATGAATAGTTACCCGTAACTTTTGGAGGACATTAGGGAATTTGGCAAGATAAAATACAGCCCACATTGATGCAAGGCTCGTAGATTCATATCCAGCAGCAACAAGACTAACGATGTTGTCTATCACCTCCTGATAACTCAATTTATTGCCCTCTTCATCTTTAATCTACATCAGCCCATCCATTAGATCATTCGTTTGATCTACACCATTTTGGTTCTTCCTTTTCTTCTCCAACTCCACCCAAAAAAGTGCATCAAGCTTCTTCCTGCACTGCAACATTACAGTACAAAATCCAATACATGCACAATAAAGATCATATTAATTAGCCATCTGATAAATCATACAGTGACGAGGATGGATGCATGCAGGTCTGATCTACACAAATAATTACCTGAAGAGCATGGTGATAAGCAGTTCCATGAAAGTTAATTGGATACGCCCTAACACCATGAACCAACCCCTTAAACAACTTGTCCATGTTGTCTAACTGAGGCCCCGGCTTGAAGCTTACAAATAATCTTCCAATATTTTCGAAGGTCAGCTGTAAGCATGCATGCGTGAGACAGACATGGAATTAATTAATTGATTATAACTCCTTATAATTACACAAATTAATATTTCTGAGTGCTAGAGATCTTCCAGAACGAACGATAAATGTAAAAGCAAAATACACATATAATATAGGACCTTCTTGATTTCATCATATACTTTGACTTTGCCCTTTTGTGCCCACGACTGAAGCGCAGCCGCCATGAGGGGTTGGACCTGAAGAGCTATGCGGCGGAGAGCATCCGGCCGGTTAATAGCGTTTGATACATAGCTTCTAAGTCTGGCATGAGACTTTCCATGAACTGCTACTAGAGAAGTAGGGCCAAGGATATCCACTGTAGGCCATTTCAGGAGAAAGGTATCCTCTGATTGGAATATAAACTTATTCACTGCTGGGAAGCATGCTATGATTGTCGGTGATCCGAATAGGTGGGTTCTGTACATTCCTACTCCATCACCATACCTGCATCATCAGATTCGCATCACACACACACTACTACAAATTACAATAGGTAGAACATATATATATATAATGAGCCACGCTTCAGGCCGGATGGATGTGAAACTATTTTTCACACCGGCCAATAAGCAAATGCCACGTAGGCATTCTAAAAAGGGAGAAGTTGCAGCCGCTTACACCCCATCGCTCTCTCTCCTTCTTTCTCTCCCTCTCCCTCCCCCATCTGCACTCACGCCGAAGCCCTATCAATCTCTCACTCTCCTTCTTTCTCTTCCTCTTCCTCCCCCATCTGCACTCAACGCCGACGGAAGGAATTTGAAAATAATCATAAACTTGTTTGGAAAGTTCAACTTCAAATTACATTAAAATGTTCACAAAACTACAATAACTGGGTATATTAATAAAGATAAAAGAATTCATTCAATCCATATGCACACACACACATATATATATATATATATATATATATATAATACAATCAATCTTTAACAATAAAATTAAGCTCTCAACAGAAACACTGTGCTGTGCCATCAATCTGAGAAAACCCAAACCAGCAAACCAGCAAGAAGATTTTTTTTTATTGGAGACAGAGGGCTCCTTGAAGAAGGAGAGGGAAACATCACACGAAGGAAAGACAAATAGATAAATATGGTTTTTATAATATCTGGAACTTCACCAAAAAGGGAAATTTGTTTAACAGACGATTTTTTTGGGGCTAATTTCCGTCGGGGTCAGTTCAGAAGGGAGAGGGAGAGGGAGAGGGAGAGAAAGAGGGGGAGGGAAAGATGGGGTGCAATTTCTTTCTTTTTGAAATGCCTACGTGGCATTTGCTTATTGGCCGGTGTGAAAAATATTTTCACACCCATCCGGCCTGAAGGTTTTTCCATATATGATATATCCATGTTGGAATTGATCATTTAATTGAGTACTACTTGTTTTTTCTTTATTCTTGAGATTAGTTTCTGCTTTTTCATGGCAATATATAAAGTTTGAGGCTTGCATAAGATCAAAGATAATAGGAAACTCTAGTCTCTAGCGTAAGTTTGAGCTCATAGATATTTGCATACGAGAAAGGGAAATTCATGATGATCTTACTTGCGACGCTTAGAATTGATGAAATCATCGGGACGACGAAGAATTTTGAAGTACCAGAGGAATGTGAGCATTTCTCCCAAAAAGGGAAAGCCCATGTGTCCTGGTGGGAGCTTTGTCGCAGAAGAAGTACTCAAGGAGCACTGGGCGTTAAAAGAAAAGACATACCAAAGCTCATTCCACCACCACAGAAGCAACCCTAAAAGTGGCAAACCTCCTAATAGCAAACCCAACCACACTCCGATCGTAGTAATTTCCATCTCCAAATGCGAATAATCCTAGCTCTGATCTGTCTACTGCCACACCAAGCTAGCTAGCTAGTTTAATCTCGTATATATATAATATAGTTAAGAATTATTATATAACTGATCATCTGTATATGAAATAATTAAATATATATTGTTGAGTTTGATTCCCGGTAGGTTATTCCATTGACTAACTTCCCTAAAAGACAAAGCTACAAGAGTTTCTTAATTAGGTCATGTAGGTCCGTTCTTACCTAAAGCATGATAGCATCGATCAAGACTACACAAACACACACACACACACATATATATATATATAATGGATAAGACAATTGTTGGGAATGGACCAAATGTAACAAAGGCCGGCTAAGTTGAAGTAAATAATAACAAAATAAATAACAAGCACACAAAGAATACCAAGATTTAAGTGGTTCAGCTCAATGTGAGTCTACGTCTACTGGCGAGATCAGTTTCAATGATTTCACTATCAACAAAAGATGGAGTACAAAGTATTGATTACAAAATCCTCTTCCAAAGTGTCAAAACACACTTGGGAATATCACAAAGAGGACCTCTCTCTCTCAATACAAGTTTCGGCAACCTCAAAAGGTAAAAAGTCTCAAATGAATGATGAAAATTCATATTTATATTGTAGCGGCACGAGCCCTGAGCGAAGTGTCGAGCGAAACTTGAGCGAACATTAGGGTTGCCATCCCGCTTGAGCGGTGTGTCGAGCGGGTGTCGAGTGAACTTTCTAGTTGAAGCTTCACTCGAGCGAAGTGTCGAGCTAAGGTTGCTTAAGCCAGGGTCGAGACAGGGTTGAGCAATAGTCAAGCCAAGCCTAAAAAAATGACATTTTCAGTAAGAAATCAAGTCAAACTCAACAAATCTCCACCTTGGCTTAAATTCTACCAAGCCTAACAAGAAACCATTAACCAAAGAACTGACCCCCTCCACCAAATCCCCTAAGGGAATCACATATCCCTAAACACCAATCAAGTTCGAGTCCAAATAAAGTTTGAACTTGTGTACTGGAACTGGCTTTGTCTTCATATCTGCTGGACTTTCAGCAATCTTCTGAATTTCTAACACTCCCTATATAACAATTTTTCGAAGAAAATGATACTTGACATCAATATGTTATGTCCTTTCATGATACATTTGATTTTTGGTCAAATGTATTGCACTCTGGCTGTCACAAAACACTGAAAATGCTTCCTGCTGTAATCTCAAATCACTGATCAAACCTTTCAACCAAATGGCCTCCTTAACAGCCTTAGTTGCTGCCATATACTCTGCTTTTGTATTTGATAAAGTAACAGTAGATTGTAGTATTGCTTTCTAACTAATAGCAAAACCACACAAAGTAAAAACATACATTGTCAATGATCTTTTCTTATCCAACTCCCCAGCATAATCAGAATCAACATAACCAACCACCCTTGAATTGTAGTCAGTTTCTCTATCAAAGATTAAACCAAGGTTCGAAGTACCTCTCAAATACCTGAGTATCTATTTCACAGCCTGCCAATGAACTCTACCCGGGTTAGCCATGTATCAACTAACAACACTCATTGCCTGTGAAATATCTAGACGAGTACAAACCATTGCATACATAATGCTGCCAACTACACTGGAATAAAGAATATTAGTCATGAACTGTTCCTCCTCGTCTATCTGAGGAGATAGAGATGCTGAAAGTTTAAAGTGTATAGCAAATGGTATACTTACTGGTTTGGAATTAGACATTCGAAATCTCTGAAAAACTTTCTCAATGTACTTTCTCTGGGACAAGTACAACTTTCCTATCCCTGTGGATCTTCATCCCCAAAATCTTCTTTGCGGCATCTAAATCTTTCATTTCAAACTCATTTATGAGTTGGGTTTTCAACAAACTAATGTTAGATATGCTTTTAGCAGCAATAAGCATATCATCAACATAAAGTAGCAAATAAATGGAAAACCCATTAGATGACTGCTTGTAATAAATACCAACTATCATAGCTACTCCTCACATAACCATGATCTATTATAAAAGAATAAAAGCGTTTATACCATTGCCTCGGAGACTACTTCAAACCATACAATGATTTCTTCAATCTGCATACATGATCTTATTTTCCTTGAACAATAAACTCCTCTGACTGATGCATGTAAATGGTCTCCTCAAGCTCACCATGCAAGAACGATATTTTAACGTCAAGTTGCTAAAGCTCTAGGTCATGCATTGCCACCATAGTAAGCAACACCCTGATTGAACTGTGCTTCACAACTGGAGATAAAACTTCATTAAAGTCGATGCCTTCAATTTGACTGTAGCCTTTTGCAACCAAGAGTGCCTTGTACCTTGCATCTGCAACACCTTGGATTGCCTATTTTCTTTTGAAGACCCATTTGCAACCAACATTTTTCGTCTTCTTAGGCAACTTAACCAAATCCTAAGTTTGGTTCTTGTGAAGAGACTCAATCTCCTCAGTTATTACTGCGCACCATTGTGCACACTCCTTACTTTTGACAGCTTCTGAATAACTGAAAGGCTCTTGACCATTTATGTCCTCTACTGTAGTAAGTGCATACATTACCATGTCTGCATGAGCATATATTTGAGATGGCTTGAGATGGCCTGATCTGTCTCTTATGTCTACCAATAGCAATACTGTAGTTTTGCTCACCATGTGCGCCATCATCAAAGTCAAGATCATGCTCATCATATCATGCTCATCATAACATGATCTTGGGTGTCGCCTGGCACCCCTTGTGAAGCCTCAACCTGTAACTCCACCTTCTTGCCATTACTTTGTTCTTCATCTGTAGACACAATAAACTCATTTCTTGGATTAAGCATAGATTGTTCATCAAATACTACATCCCAGCTAATTACAAAGTTAGGTGATTTGGGATCAGTACACCATAATCTGAATCGTTTCACCCCACTGGCATATCCAATGAATATGCCTTTCTTTGCCCTTGGCTCAAGTTTTCTATCATTAATATGAAACTATGCATCACAATAAAAAATTTTCAAATTTGAATAATTAGAGGGAGTACCAGGCCATACCTTATTTGGAGTTTTTAAACCAATTGATGTGGCTGGAGAGCGGTTAACCAAATAGCAACCTGTGTTGACTGCTTTAGCCCAGAAATCTTTAGACAAGCCGACATTTAATTTGAAAGCATATTGCGGGCTCTCTCCAAGAGAGTCTTATTCATCCGTTCAGCTACCAATTTTGTTGTGGAGTTTAAAGTTAGCAAATACATTGCTCTTCTGTTTCAGAAAATAAACTCAAATCTTCTGTGAGTAATCATCAATAAAAGTAAGCAAATACTGGGCTTTCCCTTTTAATGGAACTAAAGATGGACCCCAAAGATTAGAATGAATATAGTCCACAATACTTTTAGTTCTGTGAACCCTGTAGTAAACTGAACCCTGCACTGTTTTCTAAACACACAATGTTCACAGAATTTAAGTTTTCCTATCTTCTGATCACGCAACAAATCTTGCTTACTCAGAATAGACATCCTCTTTTCACTCATGTGGCCCAAACACATGTGCCATAGATGGGTAATATCTAAGTTTGGATTATTTGAAACAGACACTACAACTGTACTTGCCATTGTACTGCCCTGAAGGAAATAAAGACCATATGTCTTATCTCCTCTCATTACAATCACGGAGCCCTTATTGACTCTAATTGCTCCACCTTAGCCGGTGTACCGGAAATCCAAAGAATTAAGAGTGCCCAAGAAAATAAGATTTTTCTTCAAATCTAGGATGTGCCGGACGTTAGACAATGTCATGACAATATCAAAAATCTTAATCCTAATTGAACCAATCCCAGCGAATTTACAAACCATATCATTTCCCATAAAAACGGAGCCACCGTTGGCTGACTCATAAGTAATGAACCAATCCCTCCTGGGACACATATGAAGGTACAAGCTGAGTCCATGACCCACTTGTCACCATAGCAACTATTTGAACCACTAATTGCTAGGAAAATATCTGCGCCGTTAGACTTTTTATCAGCAACGCTAACAACGCTAGAGGAACTAGTGCTTTCCTTTTTATTTTTCAGTTTAGGACACTCATTTTTGTAATGACCAAATTTATGGCAGTAATAACATTTAACATTTTTCTTGTTAAATTTCGACTGTGAGCTACCTTTGGATTTACCACTGTTATTCTCTGAACTTCTCTCATTTGATCTACCCTTGCTAGAGGAACCCTTAACAATCAAATCACTGGCTTGATTATCCGTTCCCTTCAAATTCAATTTAGTTATCAATTTCTTAGAGTTCAAAGCAGATTTCACATTTGCTAAGGAAATAGTATATCTACCATACAACATTAAATTCACAAAATTATCAAATGACATACGCAATGAACACAAAACAATTAGGGCTTGATCTTCTTCCTCAAGCTTAATATCAATATTCCTCAAATCCATGATAATCTTATTAAATTCATTTAAGTGCTCAGAGATAGGAGTACATTCATTCATTTTGAGCGTATATAACCGTTGCTTCAGATACAAACGGTTGGTGAGAGATTTCTTTATATACAAACTCTCAAGCTTAGACCAAAGATCAGCAGTGGTCTCCTCATTAGCAACCTCCCTCAAAACTCCATCCAATAATGACAAAAAAATGGCAATATGTGCCTTCTTTTCATCTTCTCTTACCGGTGCAGGAGAATCAACTAATACCTTCCCTTCCAATACTTTCGACAAACCTTGTTGTCGCAACAAAGCCTTCATCTTGATGCGCCATAAGCTAAAGTTGTTTTGATCGTCAAATCTCTCCACTTCATACTTTGCTATAGCCATTCATCAAGACTTTGCATAGAGCCTGGCTCTCTAATACCAGTTTGTTGGGAATAGACCAAATGTAACAGAGGTTAAGTTGAAGTAAATAATAGCGGAATCAAACAAAATAAACAACAAGCACACAAAGAACACCAAGATTTAAGTGGTTCAGCTCAATGTGAGCCTAATTTACTACCATTCGCTTGAGTGAAGTGTCGAGTGGAGCTCGAACGAACGTTAGGGTTGGCATCCCGCTCGAGCGGAGTGTCGAGCGAACTCTTTGGTTGAAGCTTCGCTCAAGTGGATTGTCGAGCAAAGTGTCGAGCTAAGGTTGCCTGACCCAGGGTCGAGCCACAGTTGAGACAAGGTCAAGCCAGGGTCAACCAACAGTCAGCCAAGCCTAAAACAATGACATTTTCAGTAGGAAATCAAGCCAAACTCAACAACAATCCCCTGCATGCACCTACTTATATATATATGAAAAAGCTAAAGGTAGTCAATTTTGAGGACTCCTTGGCGCACAAAATTGACGTGGATGCAACGGGTTAAATGAAACGGTGCACACGGACTCTCCTCCTTTCAACCTTGCGAAACGGTGCATATTGGTTTAATTTTTTTTTTTGTTCTAAAGCTGAAGCTTTCCTTCGCCCTTCGCATCTCTTCTCTTCATGCCCATCAACGAAATCGAACCTGAGATGTCCCCAGAAATTTGTTTCCATTTTGTGCAAAATTGCCATCATTAATTGTTCGATTCCCTCTCCTTGACTCGCAACTAAAGCTGAAGCTTGAGGTGAGAATCCTAATCCTAGCGGCAATTTTTTTACTAACTCACTCTAAAATCAGATTTTCTTGCACTATCCGAAAAAATAAAATTGATGAACTGAAATACACCCTTTAGCACTGCGAGGGAAGATATTGATGAACAGAATATCAAAGGACTTTTTATGTCTAAGTTGATATGTCCGAAATTTTCTTTTTGGCTAGTTACACTATGAAGCATGGGTGAGATTTTTCATCCTTAGCATTATTACGATTGGAGTTTATGCATTTGTTTGATAGTAATTACCGAAAGTAAGGATTGGGTTTGGTGAGTTTTGCAGTGAAGGAGAAGATAGCGTGAGCTCTACATGGCTCTGATACCATACTAAAGGAAGTAAAGGAGACGTAGATGAAGTGTTTTGAAGTGTAAAGCAAGATATATCTCATTGGAAATCCTCATGTCTCTAGTTTCCAACGCATCAAACGGTGTGCAATTTGGAGTTTTCTAGAGAAAGTTATAAGGATTTTACTGAAGGGTGTGCAAGGCTGGTGGGATGTTGCGAATTTTCAGATTTTCTTGTCTTCTGCAATTCTCTAGGCAATAGTCTTTTGAAATTACCCATGCTTTTGGAGGGCTTTTCCAAGTTTTCCTATATAAATCCCTTTATGCTAAAGAAAATGACAAGACTTGAGTTGATTACAAAATTGAGCTTTTAGCTTATGAAGAAGAGCTTCTTCTTATAACTCTTATCCTTCAGTGGATTCTAATAGGTGGCAAGTTCTTGCTCTATATCTCTTGTGAGTTTCCTTTGGGTGGTGATTTCTATATCCCTTTGGTGTTCTTATTTGGGTGGTGAGTTTATCTTCCTTTAGGTGGTGATATCTAGGCCTGTGCAAAAAAACCGCATATCCAGTCCGTCCGAATGACCCGATCCGACCCGATTGCTAAATACGGTTTAAACTGATCATCGGGTCGAACCCGTGAAATGTCGGTTTCAACCCAAGCAACCCGCGTAAAGTCATGTTTTAAGCATAAAATCCAAATCAAACCCTAGATGTTGAAAGCTTGACACCATTCTCTTCCTCATTATTCCTTCATTCGTTTGCCACCATTTAATTCCTTCATAGAGAGCCAGAGAAGACTGATGATGAGGATGATAAGGAAGAAGTACTGACACTGAGCTCATCTTCTCATTTCTGCAAGGAAGGGATAAAAAATGAAGAGTTAGGAATCTCCCTGCCTGCATAAATCTCTTCTGTGCCAACACCAAGGAAGAATCAGTCAGATTCTAAGCTTCGATCTCAAGCACCCGAGTGATAGGTACCATTTTCGAGTATCACAGAGGGTATGCCCATATTTCATTTCAAGAGTATCAGAGGATGCCCATATTTTTTATTGAACTCGCAACCCCAACAAGCGATTTGGTCTGAGAAATGGCATCAAGGTTGCCCTCTTAAAGTTACTGATACTTTCCCCTGTTTTTCCCAAAGATCTTGAAAACCCTCCTCAATCTCCCAAAATTTGAGATGATCTTTGTGGCCCACAAAAATAAATTATAGCCATATTTAACAAAACCATTTTTCTTTATGTAAAAAGAATAAAAAGCTTTTAATAGAACTAATCTTCCTATGTTTGTTGTTTGACAGATAATTCTTGGTTAGTGAGTGAGAAATTTTTTATTTTTGATTTGTTAAGTTCCAGGATGAAATTGTTTTGAACCAAAATTAATATATTTTGTTTTATTTGTTAAAACGAAAGGTCTGGATAGAAGAATGTAATTTTATTTGACTTTCTTGCATTTCTCAACAACGAAAGTCTGGATAGAAGTGAGGTCATGACTCATGGGATGAGAAAGAGAGCTCAATATGCAGAGAGGTCATGAAGAGCTTAGCACAAAAGCAAACCCACTTTCAATATCCTTTTTTTTTTTTTCCCCCTTTGTTTCCTTTCCTTCTTCCCAAACATATCACAGAGATAGAATTTCCTGCAGAGGCAATTTAACCCCAGCTGAAAAAGAGAGCTCAAGATGCAGAGAGGTCAGCGAGGAGGGATGATGCAGAGAGCTCAAGATGCAAAGAGATGAGCTAGGCGCAAAAGCAAACCCACTTTCAAGATCTAGTTTTTTTTTTTCCCTTTGTTTCCTTTCCTTATTTCCAAACATATCACATATATAATTTTCTTGTAGAAGCAATTTGACTCAGCTGTTACAAAAAAAAAAAAAAAAACCACTCAGCTGTTAAAAAAAGAAAAAAAAAACAAATGGGTTGACCCGACTAAAGTCGGGTCGGATCTTTTCTATCACCTTAACTACCGGGTCGGGTCGGGCCCAAATCTAGTGCGGATTGGTCGGGTTGCAGGCCTAGTGATATCTGTATCCCATTGGATCCTCTTATCTTTTATCTTTTATTTTCTATCATAAGCCCGGTATCATTTTAAGCATTAAAATGTATATATGTAGTACTATAGTTTTATTTATATAGGTTTCTTTTTAGATCAACTCTCAAACTCTTCTACTTATACATGACGGTTCATGTCTTCAACTGACAATCAGAGTAATTAATAAAATTGGAGATTGACCTAATTTTCTTTAAAAATAAAAGGAAAAAAATGGAGGATATATATGGAACAAACGGCTTGATTAAGATTAATTCAAATATTTTGTACGTATGCTAGCTATAGTACTATTAGAAACTATATATCATGACTCGCATCTTATAATTACAAAATGACATGTAATTTTGAAATATTTTGTTATGGATATATATATATATATATAACAAGATGACACGTATTAAAAATTTATACTTGCTTTATGTATATATGTAAGCAATATTAATGAAATTTTATTTTTATGCGTGTAATATATATGGGATGATATATAGTACTGTTACATGCATTTTTGTAGTACTACTCCCAGAGTACTACAGATTAATATTATATAATTGTTATCCGGCCAATATTGGCGCCCCATTGACCCGATCGATCTGAAGAAGTTCTGTTTTTGAGGCCATCACAACGAATTCTGGATGATCTCCACGAGTACTCCTCGATCGATCTAGGCCATATAACATATTGTTCCAATATTGTAGCCCCGGCCTTGACCCTAGCTAACTATACCATCCAAGATCAGTTCTATCCATGCTACGTAAATTTAGGATCCCATGATCGATCAGTTCTAATTAACAAACTACTTCGCGCGCATTAATAATCTTAATTAACATATGCTTCTGCAAATCTAAGCAACAAGATCATGACCAACATAAAAAACGGCATGGGTTAAGACGACCTGGTTAAGTCCACTATTAATGCTGGAAATTAAACTAATTACTTTCATGTACACGTGAATATTGTCTAGTGATGATTTAATTATTTCAAACATTAATTATAAGTACTTTTTCAAAAACTTTGTCCGATATTCTTTGTTGATGCTGGTTTTCAGGAGCTGGGACTCGGTCAGGATCAGTTTTAATTCCTAGGTACATATATATATATATATATATATATATATATATATAAGATCGAAGATCATCAGGATACGAATAAATAAAATTATTCATATTAAAGTGAGATTAAAATTAAGAAAATGGAAGTTTCTTCTTCAGTACTGGAGCAAGACAGTACTACTCCACCCCCTACTGATCATCCTCCTCATCATTCTTCAACTAAAAAACTAGGAGGATGGAAATCTATCGCCTACATAATTGGTAACGTGCCTGTATGGTGCTTTTTTTTCTTTTTCCGGCACTTGATCAAAATGGATAATTAATTGTTTTGCGTTTTTTTGGTGTATTTTTGGTGGATTTTTTAAGGGAACGAATCCTTTGAGAAGTTGGCATCGATGAGCTTGATATCCAATATGGCAGTTTACCTGATGACAGAATACAACTTGAGAGGTATATTTGTTGTAAATGTGGTTAACATCTGGTATGGAACCTCCAACATTGCATCAATTGCAGGCGCTTTCATTTCTGATGCTTATCTAGGCAGGTTTCATACAATCCTCTTAGGTTCCGTTGCGTCTCTTCTGGTAATTAAATTGACCTGCTCTTTCTGATTTCTAATCATGAATAGCTGGATTTTGCAATCTTTTCAAGTCATATGGTTGCATTTCACAGGGTATGGGGACCATGACCCTAACTGCAGCTCTACATCAGTTAAGACCCTCCACCTGCAACGGGCAATCCCAATGCCCAAAGCCCCAAAGTTGGCAGCTAGCCTTCCTCTTCATGGCTCTAGCAATGCTATCCTTGGGTGCAGGCGGCATCAGGCCCTGTAACATAGCCTTTGGAGCTGATCAATTTGACACCCAGACCAAGAAAGGAAGAGCACAATTAGAAAGCTTCTTCAATTGGTGGTATTTCTCCTTCACAGTTGCTCTCATTGTGGCCCTCACTGCTGTTGTCTACATTCAGACTAACGTCAGCTGGGCTTTAGGCTTTGCCATTCCTACTGTCTGCCTTTGTGTTTCCATAGCCATTTTCTTGACCGGCCGCCACACTTACATCTACAAGAAGCCTGATGGAAACATCTTCGCAGATTTGGCCAAGGTGATCATAGCTGCCTGTCGGAAGCATCGGCTAACTGCCGGACCAGCCTCCGAACACTCATTTTATGATCCTCCCATGAAGGGATCAGAGTTGTTGACAATAAGGCTTGTTCATACAGACAGGTTTTTGTTCCTTGACAAGGCTGCTATAATTGCAGAACCAAGTGAATTGGACAACCAAGGCCGGCCGAGAAATGGTTGGAAACTTTGTAGCTTGCAGCATGTGGAACAACTTAAATGCTTAGTTGCAACTTTGCCAATATGGGTATCAGGTATTGGTTGTTTCATGACCATGGATCAGCAGAACACGTTTGGGGTCCTTCAACTGATGCAAATGGACAGATCCATTGGAACCCATTTCAAGGTTCCACCAGGCTGGATGAACATCGCACCCATGATTGCACTCTCGATATGGATCTTAATTTATGAGCGCGTTTACATCGTCCAGGCAAAGAAATTGACAGGAAGGGACAGGAGACTGACGATGCAGCAGAGAATAAGTACTGGTATTGTGATGTCAATTCTGTGCATGTTGGTTGCTGGGGTTATTGAGAAGAAGCGTCGTGAAGCAGCTTTGAGACATGGATCGTTTATTTCACCTTTAAGTTTTGCATTGCTCTTGCCGCAGTTTGTCTTGTCTGGTCTGACGGAAGCTTTTGGTGCAGTTGCAATAATGGAGTTATTCACCCTGCAAATGCCAGAGAGCATGAGAACTATGGCTTCAGGAATCTTCTTTCTCAACTTATCCATATCCAACTACTTCGGATCCCTTCTTGTCAATATCATCCATTATCTGACTTCGAAAAGAGGCAAATCGCCATGGTTGGGGGGTCACGATCTGAACATGAACAGGCTTGACTACTACTATTACATTGTTGCGACCCTCGCAGCTCTAAATTTTGTGTACTTTACTTTTTTTGCTAGCCGTTTTGTCTCAAGCAGCAAGGTTTGTAGTGGGAAAGGGCAGATCCCATTAGAGAGCTCGATAGACAGCCACCCATGAAATTTTTCTGAAAGAGCTAGAACCAGACAATTATGAGCTATGAAGGATATACTTGGAGATCATGCATGGTAATAACTGCATAATCAGTAACATTAATGTACAGTTGAATTTCCTTTTAATTAGAAGATGAACTTGATTATTCCAGATACAACTAGAGTAAGAAAGATTCACGTAATTTTGAGTCTTAGAAGGAGATGCAATATGTGATGCATGGTATAATGAGTTAAGAGTGTGCACCCTGTTACAGGTTAAGGTTTGGGTACCCGGCTATACCTTGACTCGGAAACGGTACCGGGACAAATCGGGATTTTGAAACTCGGAAATCCGAATATCCAAATTTGTACGCGAGTCTAAATTTTACAAAACAACCAACTTTTTTTTTTAAGTCTCTGTTTTACTAAAAATTTTTCAAGAAAAAAAAATAATATTGAATTTTTTTAAAAGCCTCGATTTTACTCAAATTGAATCTCTGATGGACGCTCCTCGTTACACTGATCAGTTAATTTGTAGTTAAATCAGGAAAAAAAAAAAAAAAAAGATGCACATAATTGATTGCATGATTTGCTTCTATAATTCTAAAATAATCGGGCACTTTTATAGACAATAGAAAAATTGTTGGGTTTCATCGTCTGCGGAATAAGAGATTCCAGCTTAAAATGGACCATGGAAACATTTTACAATATGACCAACTCTCTCTCTCTAGATGATCAGTTCTCTCCATCTCTCTCGATAGGTGAGCTTTCCTCCTTTATGCCAGAGCATTGGTATTGACTTCATCAAAAGTTTAACCAAATATAAAATATGATGAATTTCATCAAAAGAGAGCTGCATTAGATTAGTCAAATGCAGCTCTCCATCTCTCTCTCTCTAGATGATCAGTTCTCTCCATCTCTCTCGATAGGTGAGCTTTCCTCCTTTATGCCAGAGCATTGGTATTAGCTTCATCAAAAGTTTAACCAAATATACAATATGATGAATTTCATCAAAAGAGAGCTGCATTAGATTAGTCAAAGAGATAATTGTGAAACTTTGCATTACAGTAAATTGATAGGTTTCTTCAAATTTAAAGAATTACTATTCACTTATCAAATCTATTTTTTATTCACTTTTAATTTCCAATGGTTCTTTTTATTCACGTTTAATCTCTAACTATCTTGTAATAATAATGTAAGAATTAAATTAAATTATTAATTAACATATGATTAGTGTAATTATAAAATATGAAAAAAAATAATATTATATTATTATTTTGATGAATTCAATAGCTAATTTAATATAGAGTTAAGGATAATGAAGTTTTAGATATATGAAAAACATGTACTTTTCATCAAAATTTAAAAATAAATTTGATGAATCCAATACTAATGCTCTAAACCTTCTTGCACCCTCTTATTCCTCCCATCACCATCCTGTTACGTACACTCCTCTTCTTCACCCTCAAAGCATGTCTTCCCACCCATTAGATCCATTTGGATTCAAAGATGAATTGATATAGTTTTATATGAATTGAATAAAATATTATTAGAATACTATTTTTAATATTAGTATTGTTTTGAGATTTGAAAAAATTAAATTATTTATTATATTTTGTGTAAAAATTTAAGAAAATTATAATATGATGAGATGAGATGAATTGAGGTGAGTTTCGAATCCAAACAAGAGCTTAGAGAAGCTTATCACTCAAGCTGAAGCCCTGTCGTGGAACGAGCAAGTTCCAGAACCTAAAACAGAAGCTGTGAAGAATCTCTCCATCGTAGCCCTTGTTGGGAAGCTCATCTCAACTAAGCCACTCAACAAACAAACTTTTCATGCCACTGTAAAAGTTGTTTGGAGCTTTGTTATAGGTTTTATGATCGATGACATTGACATCAACACTTTTCTCTTTACTTTTCCAACTCTCCAGGAGAAAGTACGTGTTCTTACAAATCGAACCTGGAACTTGAAAGGATTCCACATGGTACTCAAGACAATGGCCTCCTGGTCTTAGCATCCAAGAAGTTCCCCTAAACTACTCAATTTTTTTGATACAAATTCGTGGTTTGCCTCTCAAGATGCTAACCCAAGCAATGGTCCGGTTTTTTCGGTTTTAGAATAGTATTAGCTAGTGGATTATATAGTTAGTACTAAAGTGATATATAGTGGATTATTAGTGATATAGTATTAGTAGTTATAGTGGTTTATATAGTTATTTATATATAGTAGATTACTAATAGTATTAGTACTAGAATTAGTATTAATATATATATATATATATATAATAGTATGATATAGTCATATAGTATTTGATTATGTATGTTAGTGATAATATGCTAGTGATATTATGTTAGTGTCTAACTTATTTATATATTTGATTATATATGTTAATGATAATATGCATGCTTACATATATGTTAGCGATAATATGAGGTTACATACACTTTTTATATGAGTGTATATAATCAAATTTATAGAAATGTATTTATAAAAAATATATATTATAATTTATTATCCTACAAAATGTATTTATCCGTAATATATATATATATAGTTTATATTAATAACATATGATCAAATGTTCATGTATAAGATTAAGATTTTATGTTTTAAAATTAAAATTTTTAATGATAATGTTATACATGAATAATAGGATTTTAAAATTTAATGTTATATAAATTAGAATTTTAGCATATAATATAAAATTATATATAAATATTTAATATATATATATATATGAATCAGTCCGGTTCAAAATCTGCTCAATTCAATGTTAGAAAAAGGAAAATCGAAACCAGATCGATTTTGACCGATTTTGAGAAAAATAAAACCGATAACGGACCGGACTGAACCGAACCGTGGTTCGGTCTAGTTCACAAGTTTTTTTCACCCAAATTATATCCTTTTCTCTTTTTTATTTATATATTTTTTGAAATTTGCTTTTCTAAGAATTTTTAAATATTTTTTAGTTTTTAAATTATTTATATTTTTTTAGCCATGTGACATGACACGTGCCCAAAAATAGGCACAGGGAATGCCACAACAGCATTTCCAACAGAATATTTAGTTATAAAAATATGGCAGATGGATTTCATAAATAAAATTGTACGTGCAATACATGAAGCAAAGTAAAAAAATTGAAAATTCAAAGAGCAAAAAGATAAACGTGCAAAACTCAAACTGTAGTCCATAAGTCCGAGTATCATTTAGGGTTGTAAATGAATCGAGTCGAGTCGAATTCGAACTAGGGGTCACAAGCTCGATTAGCATATATATCTGCTCGAACTCGACTCGCCTAACATATATTAAGATCAAGCTCGACTCGAACTCAAATACCAAAAATAAACGAGCTGATATGAGCTCGAACTACTCACTCGAGCTCGAGTTAAATATGATGCATAAATAAGATTATTTCTCTTAATAAATTTTAACTAGAATTTTATTAATAAATATTAGATTGCACTATTCACTACTTATATAACATATTTATTGCAAATAAATCAACGATTCAGAATTTGCTATTCTTTTGAAAGTATTGAGAAACCAATGTTGCTAACGACAATCTTTCATGTTCTCTTTTCTACATACAATCTTTTCAACTTTAATCCAAAGGTTGATTTTGATTCATTTGATTGAGAATACTTTTTTTTTAATCGAATACTTCCTGTGAAAAGATTAACTATACAGAACATTCACAATAATCAATATAGTTACAAACTTACAAATTGCTAAATAATTCCAACTTCTAAAGCATGACAATAAATTACAATTTCAAATGGTAGATCACTAATTATAGCATCAACTAAGAAAACAAACTAAAAAAATGGTAGAAGAATATTCTTCAACTCTTATTCATAACTTTAGCCGAATTAGCCACATTTCTAATGCACAGCAGTCAGCAGCACATGATAAATCAATAATTCATCACTTGCCAAAATATAGTTAAAAACTAAAACAAGAAAATAATTCCAACTTCTAAGGTATCACAGGTTCACAATAATAACTTCTAAATCACATATTCAGATTTAAAAACTGAAAAGTCCACCAACTCTTATTCATTTCAGCCTCATTTCTTATGCACATATGACATAAGAGCCAACATTCTCATTAGAAATAAATCAATGTAAATATGTTAGCCTTCACCTTTGAATATAGGAGTGAATTCTATATTTGACAGTTACATAAGTGTGTAAAAGTTTGTCTTAGTTTAAAGAGAATAAAAAATATATAAACAATAATAAATCCACTAATCTTAACAACACTATAAAACAACAGCAGAAAATCAACAACAAAAATAACAACACTACTACCAGCACAACCAATAGCATCAGATCCACACCATAGAGGGAACAAAAAAGGAATCGAGAAGAATAAAAAAAAGAATCTAAATAGTTGCTCAGATCCACACCACAGAGAACAAAAAGGGAATCGAGAATAACTATACTACAACACACCGGGACAAAGAACAAATACAAGAAACCGAGAAATAGAGAGAATAAAGGTAACTGGTGAAGAAAAAAAAAAGAGAGAATGAGATCGACAATCACAATACTCGCATGCCACAATGTACTGAAATGAAGAAAATAAAAAACTCCACTAAGATGAAAAAAATAGAGAGCTTAGAGCGAACCTAAGATGAAGAAAAAACACAACGCACCACTGAGACGATGACCCTCTTTCGAAATATTAGGGTTTTGAACTTTTGAGTTTTCAATATCACGGTCTCTCCTCAGTCCTCTCACTCTGCTCATGGGCCAAACAAAAACAATGCAAAGTCTCTGACTCTTTGTGCAATCCATCCCCTCAGTCTAAAAACGTCACACCAAGGAACTGTGTCCCGCGTCTTGCTTCGTAAAAGAGTAAAAGACCCAAACTCAAATTCAAGTCTGTCCAAACTAAAAAAAAAAAAAAAAAATCCTAGGTCCCATATCTTGCTTTTTCTTTTTTTATTTTTTCGTGTGTAACGTTTCATCCAAAGTTCAAACCAAAAAATCAAAAGTTTGACTTAAAAAATAATTTACATGATGGCATGGGTGATGGGATAAAGATAAAGTTGCCAAATAAAAAATATAAATAGATAAAGTTGTCTTGTGACTCTTGTCTATACTCGATGGATGAATAGAGAATATATATATATATATATATATATATATATATATATTAGTTGTAAAGTGACGTGCAATGCACGTTTTTTTAGTGACTAATATCCATAAAATATAAAAATAATATTTTTTTTAAAATAAAATTAATCAGTCAATAATTTAATACACAAAAGAAGAAAAATAAATTTTAACAAGCATCATAATGATAACAAAATGTTACAATAATATGAGTAATATAAAAATTAAAAGATTTCAGATATTTTAGTAATAGTTTTCTTAACAAAATATATGAATTGTAGAATTCAACCATACTATTCAATGACCTAGGGAGCACTAAAAAAATATAATCTTTTATTTCCATATTATTCTAACATTTTTTCATCATTAAAGTATGTCTCTTCTATTTTGGAAACTCTAAAAATATTATAATGGTAGAAAATCATTAATTAAGAATATTATGATATTTAAATTATATTAAAATTCTAATTATTTATATGATTTTCTTTTTGTTTGACACTTTCTGAGCCACTTATGCCTCTGTGTGACCTGCTATAATTACAGTTGTACCCTCTTGTGTTCTACTTTCCAGTTTCTTTCACAGCATTTCCTCGCATTTTACCAAACATAAATCTTCCTGTGTGTTAATAATAAGGTCGATGATGACCTTAATATTAGTTTAAATAATATTCTACATTAATTCCTCTCAGTATTTTTAATTAAGTTAATGTTTACGCATTTTCAAATCAGTATCTTCCACCATTAGATCGTTTTGAAGACCCCAAGACGAAGGGACCAGACCCCTCTTCCTTCTCCCTCACTTTTCCCTCCCCTCTCTCTCTCTCTCCTCCCTCAGCTCACGTGTACGCGGTACACTGCCCCTCTCTAAACCAATTCTTCCTCTGCCCAGCCCGACGCCGCCATGCGCCGGTGAGCCTCACCGCCCCTTCCACCGGCACCACCTCACTCTGGTGAGACCCCCACACCGGTCTCCTTCTCTCACGCTCTCTCTTCCTCTCTCTCGACTGTGCACAACCCAAATGGGCTTGATGTTGCTGTGCCGCCGTGCACCATCCTCCATCGCCACCACCTCCACGGTAGCCTCCCCTCCCACCGGCCATCCCCCTCTAGCGAGCTCCCCTCATGCATGCCCACTCTCTCTCACTCTCTCACGGACTCTCCCTCCTTCCCAAGCTCCAGCCGACGACTCTGATTTGTGTGGAAACCTGTGTGTTGATTTGGTGATTTGTGTGATGATTTTTTGATTTTGTGGTATTTTTGTGGTGATTTTGTGATTTTGCCATGGTTTTACTGTGATTTTGTCGTGGTTTTGTTGTGAGGATGTAGAGAGGGATGCGGATTGTGGTATTTTGTGGTGGTTTTGCTGTAATTTTGTGGTGATTTTGCTGTGAGGATGTAAAGAGGGACGCGGATGCAGAGAGGGACGTAAGGTTGAAGAAGAAAAGCGTATAACACGTATTACTGTTTATTACTATTCATGTTATTGTTCATTACTGTTCACATTTATAACGGCTTTTAAGTATAGGGGATATATATATATATATATATATATATATATATTAAAAACCCTATCGTTTGGCAAGTGTAGACAACTTGCCATAGATCCGTCCAGAGAGGGACTTATCAAAATAGTGTAAAATGAGGAGTATGTAAATTATTTTTTATTATATTGATGAGTAAAATTATTAAAATATCACATGTTTTAATTAAATGCAGAGTTTTTTTTTTTTTTTTTTTATAGACAAAATGATTTAATTAATTACCATCCAAAGAAATTATATATGATCTGTTAGTACCATTTATGATTGTTAGTATATGTTTTAAGAATATTTTTCATGTTTTTGCAATTAGGCACATATGCAATGTGCCCTTACTAGTGTGTGTATATATATATATATATAAAGATTCAATAATATAGTAATAGTATATAGTAATACTATTGGTATAGTACTATTACTATATGTTAGTGATAATATAGTATTATCAATAATACTATAGTGATATTAATACTATATATAGTTATAGTGATTTAGTATAACTATATTAGTATAACTATATAATATATTAGTATAAGTTATAGAGATTTAATATAGGTATAAGTTATAACTATAGTCTATATTAGTATTAGTACTTGTTATAGTGATTAGTATAACTATATATTAATATTTACTATAATGATTTTAATTTAGTATAACTATATAATAGTATTAGTATAATCACTGTACTAATACTATTATACTAATACTATTTGCTCAAATCTCAACTAAAGAATAAATGATCCTATTGCACGCATTGATAAATAAAGACAACCAATTGTGCCAAAACAAGTTAAATGTACTCTCTGTTAATGCCGTTCTCAAGACAGTAAGTTGAATGGTTTAAATATCTCCTTTCAAACTTATCGCTCTTGTAATATATACTTTAAAAATATCTGTACATAGTTGTGACTTGTTTCTTATAAATCATTGTATTATAGTTATAAATATTATGCAGATCGTGTGTATAATATATGTTGTAAACAGAAAAAAAAAAATTCTAAATTTATCTTATAATATGTGTTGTAAACAGAAAAAAAAAATTCTAAAAATATAGATAAATTTCTGTCTATTTATAATTAAAAATTTGAAACATAATAAAATTGGTCAACTGGGTAGCCCTTACTAGTATTAGCCTATATGAAAGAGTAAAACCAGAAAAATAAAAAGGAATAATAAAATATTAAAGATGTGTTGTGCATGTAAAGAAATATTATCCAATTAAATTATAAATTATAAAATTAAGCATAAATCATACTATCAACCAATTTAACTCACAACTTGAATTTATGCCTCTTAACCATTTATCCATCTAAAATTAATAATAATGTCATGAAATAATTGAAATATATTAGTTTTAGATATGTAAAACATGCAATAATTTAACTCAATCACTTAATACATTATTATTGTAAAGTAACAAAATATGTTACTTATACATGATAAAGTAACAAAATATATTACTTATACAAAGTATAAAAAATAATACATATAACACATAAAATATATACAATAAAATAATATGTGTAAGGATATATATATATATATATATATATGTAGAAACATTACAAGTATTGTGACGAGCCCATAACAAATCGAGTCGAGTTTATACGAATTTTGTTCACGAGCCTACACCGAGTCGAGTCGAGATTACACGAGTTTAGCTCGTTTAATATTTGAACCAATATTAGTGATTGCGAATAACTCATTTAGCAAATGAACTGAATCCGAATCGAGTTTATACTAGTCGAGATCAAACTGTTAACAAGCAGATCTGTTCATTTGCAGCCCTATTTATATATGTTTGGAAAAGAGACGAGGTCCAGCTAGCTAGCTTCACGTTTCTGGCCAATATTAAAAGAGTTATGATATATATCATCCGCATGGCATTATCTATATATGAGGTCATCAAGCACTCTTATTTTTTAGAGTAATATTATATATAGTTTTAAGATGTACAAATTTTACATACTCTTTGAAAAAAATGAGATATATTATAAAAAAATAAGAATAATTTTTTCATATGACTCTCAAATTTAAAAGGAATGTGTGAAGATTGTACATTCTAAAATTATAAATATAATTTCTTTAATTAACTTTTATGGTGATCATTATCAAAATTTAATAGTTAAATATTGTCACATTATCAAAATATATATAAAAGATATGATATATATATATATATATATATATATTTATAGCATTAATTCCCATAAGCAAATTAATACAGTACGTCCCTTTCCAACTATGACCTGTAGTCCAAAAAGTCCTAGTGAAAACAAAGAAATTAAAGATATTGCACTAGGACACTATAACCATGTAGTCAACAACGGAAGCGCCGCTGCCTTTATTTGTCATCTTTCAGCTGAATCAAAGATCCACATATAATAGGGTTAGAGTTATCCTGAACTGATCAACATGAAGCTGAACCATCCATGCATGCATGCTGCATCGCTAGCTGTCACTCTCTGCATGATGATTAAGCTTCAGAATACAGCAATACTGGAGGAGGGTCCTTGACTCTTTGTTGCACATCTTTTTCGAGGATCTGCAGTTTTCAAAACCATGTGATTTGATCAAAATTAAACCTCAAATACTTGCACCAGAAATATGACAGAGACGGATGTTTTTTAAGAAAAATTAATATTGCTGTATATGCAGAGAGATAAAATATCTTAGTTATTACTACCACTTGATCTGGTCTGACAACGACTTTATTACTTGCATAGAGGTAACTGAATTAGAAAACTACAATACCTCAAAACTTATTTGAGTTCTATGTATGATCTCTTGTATCCATATTTATATGATAAATATAAGAGTAAGTAGTGTATGAGATCTCATATTATTTAGAAATAAAAAATTATTGTTCTTTATAAGTTTCCAATTGGATTCCAATTGTATTATTGACTAGTACGCAGTCTCAATGGACGTTCCAAACTACATGGTCTATACTTCAAAATACAATTGACGTCTTATTTGAACGTTATAAAGAGGAAGAACTTCTCTTTCTCGAGCAATATAGGATCTCATATACCACTCATCCTTATGATTATCATATGGGATATTACAAGATAAGCTTTTATTTCTCCCTGGTATGGAGATCACGAGTACAAACAAGACAGCATAAACAAATCAGAATGAATTAGGGAGCTGCTAATGAAATTATAACAAGCTGGTAGCTTATAGTAGTACTTCGTGGTTTCTTGATGAGGTTTCACAGCAACATGATGAGAGTCTGAAAGTTGGTTTTTGTTTTGGATTAATGGAAAGCATCAAAATCAAGGTGCAGATCCACATGACTCTTTCAGTCTTTTGTATGACCTCCACACTAACTTGCAATATAAAACTCTTTTGTATGCCCTGCATGCAAGTAGTATGGTCAAAATTGAGAACTTTGAAATAGTGTAGTAATTGTAAAACTCTCATATCAAGACAAGCAATACTGATCAGTGAAAGAACGAGTACGCTACAAAGAAGGGGAACTTACAAGTGGGGTACGTAGGTAGGGAGAACTCAATTTGCATCCTCACAGTTATATATAGATTCATTCTATATTTCCACGAGACACTTTCTGTGCTGCAGACGAATATAATTGAAAACCAGGCCAGCAAAGGGAAGGCGCAGAAAGACATGGAGAAGAACGAGATCAAACCCATCACAGCACAAGAGCCTAAGATAAACTACAGAGGAATTAAAGCCATGCCATATGTTATAGGTAAGAAAAAGAGATATGATCATGCGGTTTTTTCTGCTGCATAATCTTTTTTCCCCCTCTTATTTGATGACCCAAAAATGCAGGCAATGAGACCTTTGAGAAGCTAGGGACGATTGGCACCTCAACAAACCTTCTGGTCTATCTCACTACTGTTTTCAACATGAAAAGCATCACTGCTACAACTCTTATAAATGTCTTCAATGGCACCACCAACTTAGCTACCTTACTCGGAGCTTTCTTGTGTGATACTTACTTTGGCCGTTACAAGACCTTGGGATTTGCCTCAGTCGCCTCTTTTTTGGTACTACTGCTAGTACTCCTATTTATCAAATACCAAACTAAGTTCAGACTATACACAAATGATTAAGTATCTATTTGATACCTTGCAAAACAGTAGCATCATTCTAATCTGTTCCTTTTTTTTTTTTTTCCTCTCTTTTTTCCTTGAAATCAGGGGATGCTCGCGCTGACTTTTACAGCAGGAATTGCAAAACTGCATCCTCCCCACTGTGAAACGGAAGAGCCTGGGGGATGTCATGGCCCAACACCATGGCAACTGGCTTTCCTATTGGGTGGACTCGGATTTCTAGTTGTTGGGGCTGGTGGCATTAGGCCATGTAACTTGGCCTTTGGTGCAGACCAATTCAATCCCAACACTGAATCTGGGAAGAGGGGAATCAGCAGCTTCTTCAATTGGTACTACTTTACCTTCACTTTTGCCATGATGGTGTCTTTGACAATAATTGTGTATGTGCAATCCGATGTGAGCTGGGCCTGGGGTTTAGCCATTCCTACCTTTCTGATGTTCTTATCCTGCGCACTTTTCTTCATTGGTTCACGAGTTTATGTGAAACTAAAACCTGAGGGTAGTCCTTTTTTGAGCATACTGCGAGTTATAGTTGCTACAGTCAAGAAGAAGAAATTGAACTTACCAGAGCAACCATGGCTCTCCCTTTTCAACCACATTCCCCCCGGTTCTATCAACACTGAGCTTCCTTACACCGATCAATTCAGGTAATGTAAACGGCTTATTTACTAATTATTGCGAATTTTATTATTCCTTAAAACTATTAATATCTGTTATTTTTTAAAATAATGTCGATCACGCTATAGTTCTTTCGAGTTTTAATATACTTATCAGTCGGTATACAAATATACTACTTACACAAGGAGGTATACAAACTGACGTGGTTGAATGTGGTCTATTAGATTGTAATGTTCTTTTATTATAAAGTAGATGTAACGTATCACATTAATCTTTTTATTGTCTAAGATTTATGTATGCACCAATAGTTTAATTCATATAACAAATCACTAATCATACTCAGTTACCACTCATCAACAAAACAAAAGAAATCATATTCATTAATTCTCAGATTTGTAGACAAAGCCGCTATCAGAACCCCAGAAGACCAACTAAACGCAGACGGATCAGCAGCCAATCCATGGAGACTCTGCAGTATGCAGCAAGTGGAACAAGTAAAATGCTTGATGAGAGTGATTCCCATATGGGTTTCAGCCAGTATATACTATGTTGCCCTAGTCCAACAGCAAACATATGTTGTCTTCCAAGCACTTCAATTCGACAGACGCCTAGGCAATACTGGTTTCAAGATCCCTGCAGCCTCCTATACTGTCTTCACTATGCTTGGCCTCACTATCTGGATACCTGTCTATGACCGAATCATAGTCCCAGCACTACGAAGATTCACAGGCAAAGAAGGTGGCATCACTGTCCTGCAAAAGATGGGTGTTGGCATGGTTATTGCCATAGTCACCATGCTTGTATCCGCCATTGTCGAGGAAAGGAGAAGAACTTTGGCTCTCACAATGCCTGTAGGTGTAGAACCAAGAAGAGGTGCAATTTCTTCTCTGTCTGGTATGTGGTTGGTACCTCAGTTGACATTAATAGGATTGTCTGAAGCATTTACAGTTGTTGCTCAAGTTGAGTTCTACTACAAGCAAGTCCCAGAAAACATGAGAAGCATTGGGGGGTCTCTCTTTTTTGTTGGTTCTGCTGTGTCAAGTTACTTTAGTGGTTTCTTGGTTTCTATAGTTCACAAAACAACTTCTGGGGCTGCAACTGGTGACTGGTTGCCTGAAGATCTTAACAAGGGGAGGTTGGATTACTTTTACTACTTGGTTACTGCAATGGAGGTCCTAAATTTCGGTTACTTTATCATGTGTGCAAAGTGGTACAGGTACAAAGGAAGTGTCAGCAATGTTCAAGAAGTTGACATGGAAAAAATGCCATCCGAAAAATCTACAGTTTGATACCTGATCATCAGCAATGATACTGATCTCCATCCCATTTTTATAATCCTTAATTAGCCACTTGGGACTAAATTTAGGATGAAGAAAAACATTTCACTTGAAACATCGTTCAACAATATCCTTTTTTTTTTTTCTTTTCTTTATTTTGTGAACTATGTAACTGGAAAATAATGCAACAGCTACCAATTGGCTGTAATCATATATTAATGTTCACTGCCAAGAACATATAATATAGTAAATAAAGTGCAGGAATAATTTGTATTTTCCTTTCTGAGTTTCACTCTGATTTTATGGTCTGGTCGGTTTCCATATAAAGTTTGCTTAACCAGTGGCACATGGATACTATGGTCCCTGTCATATTGAAAACAGCACTGATTTAAAGCATTGGAAACAAACAGCACAGGTTTAAATCAGCCATCAACGTAATTGTGGGTCTGCACTTAATTAGGAGGGGACCTACCCAAAGATTCCATAAAAAATTATGTACTACTTAATTATCTTCACACGTTTGTCTCCCAGATTTAAATGGCTGGCCCCCCCTAATTAATTTTCTTTGGAAATTTTGGACATATCATTTTACATCTCATTCTTTTTTCTTTTTTCTTTTTTTTAGTCTTTGGCAACATTTTCACCCTGTCACCATCCACTCCCCACGCCAAACTCAAGGTAAAAAAAAAAATTAATAAATAAAAAAAATCAGTATAAATATAATTCAGAATTCCTTCTTACATAACATGATGATTTGTCATGGCATTATGGGATTTATTATTATAAGAAATTAAAGAGAATATGATTATAATTTGGTGTAACATCACCCTTTCTTTATAATTACAACTAAAAAAAATCACAAATATCGATGCATCAAAAGTTGCATTTTGTGATTAAAACGAGATAGTAAGTTTTTTTTTCTTTCAAAATGAAGTTTTCCTTATAAATGACTTTATAGAGATCATGCAAGTTTTGTCAACTTTTATGAATTATGACTTAGTTTTCAATAAAATATAAGAATTTTTTTTATTTTAGAGAGACGCTCCCCTCAATTTTATTTATAACCTTCACTTTTGAAGAAGAAATAAAAAATTTCAAATCCAAGCTTTTCTTAAAAAGAAAAAAAAAACCGTCAATTACATTATATTATTCATAAATATTCAAACAAAACATACTAATTTACATACAAAACAATAAACGAAAACCTACTAATTAATCATAGTGTCTCCAAATTAACACTGGTAATCTCAAAGACTAGTAGTGCATCATGTAATCTCCCATTAATTAAAGTTAATCATCATCCCCACACATCACACATGCCACACTTAATTTTTTTTTTTAATTTCTTTTTTGTTTATTCTTCTTAAACTTATTGAATTTTTCTATTCATCATCCATATACCTCACACTTGGTAAGAGAAAAAAAAAAGAAAAAAATTAAAAAAAATATATAGTGTGTGGAGATGATGAATAGATCGTTTTCTTAGACAAATGATCTGCCACAGTTTCCTCGTCTAAAAGTAAGTTGTATAAAAAGGATAACAACCAGTGAAAAGAAAGAATATCATGATCCTAAGTCTTGTAATATTGCCATCGAGGGGAAGCCAAAAAATCATGAAGAAACCAATGTACAATAATAATATGGTTGAATCTGTTTCAAAAATCATGCCCTAGAACTCCAGTTATAACACCCGGGTCCAGAGTGAAGTAGTTTTCAAAAAATTTAGATTTTTATGTGCGAAAAACCCATTTGATTTTTTTTTCAAATAGTTTTTTTGAACAAGTTGTTTTATTATTATTTTTTTTTAAGTCGAGTCGAGCCCCAAAACTTATAGAGAAAGCCCAAATTTTTGCGTGCCCAAACCCCAAGCCGTGAAGATCAAAGATCAGACCCCATGACATTCACATCTTCAAGTCAAGCACATTTTCTTCTCTAGGGTTTACCAGCTTTCTTTATATAAAAATCCCACGTAGAAACTCACCCATCAAATCTAGTGTTGCCGCTCTACATCTCTCCCATACCACCTCTCGACATCACTTGCTACAAGTCACATAAATATTTCTTCCCAAGCTGCTAGCCACTCCTCCCCACACAAACAGCAACCACGGCTCCTCCATGCACAACGTAAACCACCATGTGATAGCCCACCACCCAACCCATTGGCAAACCGTGAACCCCACGGTAGAATAACAACCTCTGCTATCCTAAACCACAAAGTATGTGCACTACCATAGGGATAGTAACCACATCATTGCGTTGCATGCCCCTCCCACTATCCAACTTCAATGTCGTCCTCACCATCATGTGAAGCCTAGCAGCCAGTTTTCCTAGTGTCAATCACGGGACTACCGTGGAACAGCCACTGCCTCCACGTCCAAGAAACGCCCAACAACAGTAGTGCACCGCAGCAACGCCTCATGCAAGACTCTATTTTGCACCATCGAAAGCAGAGCACCTACTTCCCTCCATAGTGAACCGCAACCACACCACCACGTAACGGAGACCACGGCCAACTGGAAGCCGTCTTCATCCCAATGCCACTCCCGATCGGCTGTTGCCATTTATTCTCGGTGAGTACCTCGCGTCACTGTCCTCGCCGACTGTTGCATCGAAAACACATGAAACGTTTACTCTTTAGAGTATACGTAAACTTAGTACTACATATTATTCAGATATGAAATTACAGTTTTGCCCTTATTATTAGATGGTTTCAATTTGAAATTTTTGTTTATATTAAATCTGTTTTTACATTGTTTATGCGGGAAGTATAAGAAATTTTTACAGAAAATAAATAGGATTTTCAAATTGTTCCATTGGTAGCAAATTATTTTAGTAACTGTGTAACTTTATTTTAAACATTTAAATTATGATTAAAGCTATTTGTTTATTATTATTTAACGGATTTTTACTAGTACTTACCTTAAATGTTGAGTATTATCAAAGAAATTTAGAGAATGAGGATATTTTAAGGTTATAAGGATATTTAGGTATTGAAGGATTAAAATAGATTATTTTAGAAGTTTAGGATTAAATATCGAAATATGTGATTAATTGAAAATTTACGAGAATTACGTGATTATTTTATAGATGAAGATTAATTATTGTTCGACATTTTGAGGAAAATTCCGAAAAAGCTAAGAAGTCCAGGTAAGCGGGGTTCCTATGCTAGACTTTGCATTAAAATAAAATGAGTTGAAGTTGACTTTTTTGGAAAATATACATATTTGGTTATGAAAAGAAATTTGAACTACATCAGTTATTTGTTCTGCATTATTCATGAGATTTTGTTTAAGAAGAAAGTATTTTTGTCATGACTGGTGTAGACATGAGCTTATTTTTTGCATTCTATTTCTAACCTATGCAAAAAGAGTCAATATGAAAATTGTGCATAATTATGTAAATATGCTTTGGATCTGCTTTGATTACGAAGATGATATGATTTTGTTCAATACTCTGTTTGGACAAGATGTGATTTCTAAAACTCTTTAGCATGACTCTCTGATTCTGAATTTGATTTTGTTTCCACTCTGTTCAATTACGGCTCTGCCACGGGTGATAATAGTGGCATACAACCTAACAACGGGTTATAATAGTGGATATGGTCCAACCACGGATAATAATAGTGGATACGGTCCAACCACGGGTTATAATAGTGGATACGGCCCTGCCACGAGTTATAGTAGTGGTCTCTGTTTTGAGTTCACACCTTGGTGACAGAGTGATTTATGTTCTGTTTGGCTATCCGCAGACGCACAACCCTTCCACGGGGGTTATACCTAGCTTCTGTTCTGATGATGATGATGATCATTTATGCTATGCCAAAGGATATTTTTTTTGAAATTATTTCTAAATCATCGCTCTGATATTTTGATAAGCTTCTGCATTCTGAAAATGAAAATGTTTTGTTCTGCATTCTGATCTCTGTAAATGCTCATGTTCACACACTAGTATATGACATCTGCTTACTGAGTTGTTGATAATTCACCCATTATCTTCAAATATTTTTCAGATAATTTAGATGGTTCAGCTGGAGAACAAGAATATGAAGTTTTAGTAAGGTACGATGATCGTAGTGAAATAAGTGTCTGAGGGTACAAGTTCATTGGAGAGTTTATTTTTAGTAGGTTTATGATTTTATGTTATTTGACATTTGGAGTTCTTGATATTTCTAACATTTTATGGAGTTTTTAGATTATCTCATTGAGATATTTATTTGGTGTCCTAGTAGAGGAACATATATTTTTTAGTTTGAATAAATGGATTTGTGCTTTTTGAAAATATTGGAGTATTTAAATATGTTATAGAAGTTGAATTTAGGTCGTTACAAGAGTGAACCCTCCGAACCTCCGAAAACGGAACGTTACAGCAATTGTTGGTAGTACACAGTTGTGTCAAATCCTAAGTCATGAAGAACCTGAAAAGGCAAAATTATTAAACGTATCCTTCTCATTTCCATAAACAGATCTATCAATATTGAACTACTTAAACGTAACTAAGAGGTGGATGATACAAAGAAACTACTAAAGGTCATTGAGACTTGTTTGCTTCTATTTTAGGACTTGCTTGTTTGCTTTCTACTTCACACAACTGCAAGCACATATTGTATAAAAGGCGATTAAATATATGATCGACTTCTGTTATTTATAAGTCTGTATATAAACATCATTTATTATAAAACTTATTATCATTACAAAAAAAAAAAAAAAAATTAAAATAACAATATTTTTAATATTGAATGGTGTGAAAATTTTCTATATCAGTAGTAATGAATTTGATGTACTGATCATAAACAAGCACCCCTATGTTTTGTTGGGTTTTGGTCTTGTATTTATTTTGTGATCGTTGCGTATTTTTTGCACCATGTATTGGTTTGGTTTTCCTCCGCCGTAAGTGATCAGGTTTTTTAATAATATCTAAGGGTACTGTCCCTTTTTATAAAAAAAATATATATATTTATGATTATTATATAAATAAATATATATATATATATATATATATGTTAGCCCTTAGAAATCATGCAATTATAAGTTAGGTAGTTTTAAGGAAGAACCCAACTGCCGGTCTCACTTGGGGCTCTGACTAGTTGTTTTGAAAAAACAAATGTGATTTTCGAACTAACTTTTAAACAATATGTCAATTATATATGTCCAACCTATTCTTGGACAGCAAAGCTATCGGACAAAGCAACTTTAGCCATGTATTCAGCTTACAGCTTTGAAATTTGTGTGTTCCCATTTAGATCGTGCAGATCAGTGCACTTGCAATTGAAAATGATTGTTTTTCCATTAGAGCAAGGGAAAGAAACACAAGTAAATCGAAAGGAAATGACCCAAGTCTGACTTTGCTGCTCAACCAAGAGACTTGAGCATGCATGCATATCTTCCGCACACAATATATATACAATTAAACAACTGCTTCCAATAATGAAGTATGTGAAGATCAAAATGGGACCCAATGCCCAATTAATTATCCCAAATCGTGCCATTGTCAATAAATTAAAGGACCCCTTGGACTGTCGACATAAGCCATTTAATCTAATATTAATATATATATATATATATATATATATATATATATATATATATATGCTCCTGTGGAGTTTACATGATTGTCTAAGAATTCTATAGCAGCATCGTTGAATACTGTTGGATTCGTATATAATATTATTTCTGTAAAATCAGACCATTCCATTAAGTTTGATCAAGCAATTAGTGAAGATCTGTATATGTAAATCTGAACAAATCATGGAATGGAAATTTCATAGATGCTTTGACTAGCCCCATAAATAAATTAGAATACTTGAGGAGATAAAAGCATTAACAAAACCTACCTTTATATTATGGAAAATGATACTATATATAGCGCTTGAGTTTGTTCTCTTAATTTGATCGCTCATGGAATTTTTTTTTTATTTAATGATTAAGAAATTAACTATTAGTGTATTGATTATTTTTTAAAAAAAATATTTAAAATCTACTTTAAAAAAAAAATGCAATTTACAGTACTAAGGGCATGCCTAACTGTCAAACCTTAGCGGCATTGTAGCACTACCTTATATTATTTAACAGTGTTATAGGATATGCTATGTTTATGCATAATCTTGCTCGATCTACCAGTTTGAGACATTGAATGACGAGGAATCTTTTTCTTTTCTCTTCTTTGTTACGAGATTTTTTAGGAGAACTTCAAACCGTTCACGGAAACCATTTTGTTTTCCATTGGACTAAAGGTCTGAATGGAGACTCAGTGGTCCAACAGAACCTCAGAAGACAGTACTCTTACTAACTCATTCAGAGGAAAAATTATCCCTGAGAGAGAGAGGGAAATACTAGGCGTCTCCATCAGGAAATGAAAATGGCAAACATATAGGTGGGAAAGGTTGGAAAAAGAGTAGAACTTCTTCCTCTGATTTGTAGCATATCTCTCTCTTTATATAGCACAGACACAAACGCACAGAGACAGAGAGACAGAGAGAATGGAGAAGAATGATGGAGGAAACATGGAGAATAATGAGAAAGATGTTGGAACTAAAGAGCCTAAAATTAACTACAGAGGATGGAGAGTCATGCCATTTATCATAGGTTAGCTTATTGTTTTCTGTTGCATGCCCCCCTTCTGTGACTGACCTTTACTTTCTTCTTCTTTTCATTTTGAGTTTTGTTTGTTGTAAATCCCTGAGTTTCTGATTTGCACAAGATTTCAGGGAATGAGACTTTTGAGAAGCTGGGAGCCATTGGCACCTTATCCAACCTCTTGATCTATCTTACTAGTGTCTTCAACATGAAGAGCATTACAGCTGCAACCATGATCAACGTCTTCAATGGTACCACCAACTTCTCCACCTTGATTGGTGCTTTCCTCTGTGACACTTACTTTGGTCGCTATAAGACATTGGGGTTTGCGACAGTCGCCTCCTTTATGGTACTACTACTTCTTACCCTTCAAACTCCTTTTGTAATCAATTTGCATCCATGAGAGATGACATTTGTATATGACGAAATTTTGTTTCTGAATAAAGCTTATTTGTTATAAATTATATGACAAAGACAAGAAATGAGGTCCACGGAAAACAGAAGCTTGAGAAGGCTGTATAAGAATGATGTACCTCTTCATTTGCTTGATGCAACCATATGCAGAATTTTAGCTCATTCAACTTCTGTCAGAATGCATCTGATGTCTGATTTGTCTGTTTTTGTGAAGGGGTTGCTTCTGATACAACTAACAGCGGCAATCAAGAAGCTGCATCCACCCTCCTGCGGATCAGGAGAGATTGACACGTGCAAAGGGGCAACAGCAGGGCAATTGGCATTTTTACTGACTGGGTTTGGATCTCTAATAGTAGGGGCTGCTGGCATTCGGCCATGCAACCTGGCCTTTGGAGCCGACCAATTCAACCCTGAAACAGAATCTGGGAAGAGGGGAATCAATAGTTTTTTCAATTGGTACTTCTTTACCTTTACTTTTGCTCAGTTGGTATCCTTGACACTCATTGTGTATGTGCAATCCAATGTGAGCTGGGCTATAGGTTTAGGAATTCCAGCAATTCTGATGCTCATTTCGTGTGCACTCTTTTTCATGGGTTCAAAAATGTATGTGAAAGTTAAAGCCACAGGTAGTCCTGTGACCAGTCTGATACAGGTCATAGTGGTTGCTATTAAGAAAAGGTCGTTAAAACCACCAGAACAGCCATGGCTCTCCCTCTTCAACTATGTTCCTCCCAGTTCTATTAACTCCAAACTTCCATACTCCGAGCAATTCAGGTAGGAAACTTTTAAGAATTTTGAAATTGAAGGTCACATGAACACCTGGGTGTAAAAACTGAAACAACCAAAATGTTCATTTTGGCAGATTCCTGGACAAAGCCGCAATTGTGACCCCCGGAGATGAAATAAACCCGGATGGATCAGCAACTGATCCTTGGAAACTATGCACCATGCAGCAAGTGGAGGAAGTGAAGTGCTTGTTCAGAGTGATTCCTATATGGATTGCAGCCCTCATATATTATCTTGTCATGGTTCAACAGAATACTTATGCAGTATTCCAAGCCCAGCAATCTAACAGACGCCTAGGAAACAGCAACTTCAAGATCCCAGCTGCATCCTACACTGTCTTTTTAATGCTGAGCATGACCATTTGGATACCCATCTATGACAGAATTGTTGTCCCATTCCTCCAAAGGCTCACTGGAAAAGAAGGCGGCATCACAGTCCTCCAGAGGATGGGAATTGGCATATTTCTCTCCATTATCACTATGCTAGTATCTGCTCTGGTGGAAGGGCGCCGAAGGACAATAGCTCTAACCAAGCCAACTCTAGGAGTTGAACCAAGAAGAGGTGCTATTTCCTCAATGTCAGGTCTCTGGTTGATTCCTCAACTAACACTAACTGGACTAGTTGAAGCATTCGCAGCCATTGGCCAAGTTGAATTCTACTACAAGCAATTCCCTGAGAATATGAGAAGCATTGGTGGATCTTTATTATATTGTGGCATGGGAGGTTCAAGTTATTTGAGTAGTTTCCTGATATCAGTTATTCATCGAACAACAAAGGGGGCTGCAACCGGGAATTGGTTGCCAGAAGATCTTAACAAGGGAAGATTGGACTACTTTTATTACACAATTGCTGCTATAGAGGTGCTGAATTTTGGCTACTTTCTAGTTTGTGCAAGGTGGTACAGGTACAAAGGGACAGGCAAGGATGATACCCTTGAAGAGAAGATTGGATCAACACAATCTGGAAAAACAATCGCCTGATGATAAACAAGTTCACAGCTAATCTTTATTGTATTAGGCTATATATATATATATATATATACACACACACACACACACACCATCTTGAATAATATTTTTAGAGGCAGTTTAAGGTCCAATACTTATGTACCGACTTTATGTAGGTTCAGATCAGTTGACTAGAAAATGCCAGTTTCTGATGCAGAGTTAAGCTAAAGCAGGATGCATGCGTTAACATAAATGGGAAACATGGCATATGTATTTTTATTCTCCTCTCTCTTGAGAGAGAACACTACAAAAACTTTATGTAAAAACTTTCTACAATAACTTCTTTCTGCCTACGTGAAAGAAGATAATGAAATATTTTCCGACGACGATAGGGAAGAGTTCCGGCTTGGGGGCCGGGGGGGGGCAATGGAGTAATGAGTAATGATAAACCCATTGTTCTCTACAATTCTCTATATCTAAAATTAAAAGATTCAAATCAAGAAGGGGTTTTTTTAACATTTTCTATGAAGATGCATAGTCACTTTGAGTTTGGTTGGTTATAAAAAGGTAATTAAATAATTATAGATCTATTATTATTATTCTTATTATTATTATTAAATCAAGTACTATGATTTTCCTCTCTGAAAAATTATATTTGCAAGAGCCGGTAATACACACCCTACCTAACTTTATTATTTTTTCACTATTATTCACAGAATATCTGAAATTAACTCACTACCCAAATGCAATGTGAGAAACACAACCAAAGTCCCTTATAGCCTAAAGGACTCAGTATTGAAATCCTATTCAAGAATTACAAGTATCGGAGATAAAATATCAAGAACAGTAAGAACAAGCAATAAATCAACAAGAAATAATAAAAGAATAAAAAGAAGGAATACAAACAGAGATTACGTGGTTCGACCTTAATGGCCTATATCCACAGCAGGAACAGCCTCAAAGATCATTTTTTAGTGAGTAATCTTCAAAGCTAATGTATCATATACAAGATCAAGCTAATACCAAGCCAAAACAAGCCACAATCCACAATATAGCTTGCTTTCTCCCTCAGTAAAACCCTAGCTCAACTCTCTCTCTATCAAACTTACAGAGCTCTCGAAGACGGCAGAATGCTCAAAGTGAAATATGTTCATGTTACCCTAACACAGCAACATCGCATATATATACATGCCCAACAGTTTACAACATGTGCCTTTGATCTAGCGGCTCTCATTCATCATATCAGATAAGCCAAAGTTTGCTCACGTGCCCAGCACATGTCCACTCCACTGCATACTGATAAGGGCTACTGCTTATCACCAAGTGTCACACTTTTATTGGCTGCATATACATCAGTTAGAGTACTATAAAAATGGTAAAATAATTGACACACAATATTCACAATTCTCCACCTTATCAATATTATACCCATTACTTCTATCCTACTCTCATCTTGATTGTTTTTGCAATGTCCCTCTATTAGGGACCCCCAAAAGACTGCATGTTAATTAAGTTTAGACAGTGTCTAAACTTTGCTAATGACAGGGATTTAGTCATCATGTCTGAGGGATTTTCCTCAGTTGGAATTTTCTCCACTCTAACTTCCCTAGACTCAATTACATCCCTTACAAAATGGAGTCTGACATCTATATGCTTAGTCCTTTCATGATATACTTGGTTTTTAGCCAAATATATTGAATTCTGGTTATCACAATGTAAAATAATATTTCTTTTAAAAATACCTAATTCATGTGATATACCATTTAACCATATGGCTTCCTTTATGGCCTCTGTCAAAACTATATACTCAGCCTCTGTTGTAGACAAAGCCACAACAGATTGCAAGTTTGACTTCCAACTAATAGCCCCCCATAAGCAGTAAAAACATATCCTGTTATAGATTTCTTGGTATCCACATTACCAGCATAATTAGCATCTACAAAGTCCTCAAACTCACAACCTTCCTTAACATTTGATCCACATTTCAGGCTCAAATTAATAGTTCCAGAAATATACTTTAATAACCATTTAATGGCTTGCCAATGTGCCTTACCAGGGTTACTGATAAACCTACAAACAACAATGACATTAAATGTAAGATCTGGCCTTGTACAGACCATTGTATACATCACACTTCCCACCATGCTAGCATAGGGGATTTGTTGCATAAATTCTATTTCTAATCTGTTTCTGGAACCTGACTAGTGGACAACTTGAAATGTTGACCCAAATGTGAGCTTACAGGTTTAACTTGGTCCATTCCAAACCTTTTGAGAATTTTAGAAATATAATTTTTCTAGGATAGATATAGACATCCCTCTAACCTATCCCTTATAATATCCATTCCTAAAATTCTACTAGCTGGTCCTAGTTCTTTCATGTCAAACACGGATTTCAACATACACTTAGCATGTTTGATCAAATCAGAGTCTTTACATGCTACCAACATATCATATACATACAGCAAAAAGATATATTAATATTCCATTAACATCTTTATAGTAAACACAGCTGTCATAACAGCTTCTTTTAAAAATGATTTTCAAGCATGTAAGTATCAAATCTCATATATCATTGCCTGGGAGATTGTTTTAGACAATATAAAGATTTTTTAAGTAAACAAACTTGATTAGAGTTAATGTCTTTTATAAACCCCTTAGGGGGTTGCATGTAAATTACCTCTTTTAATTCTCCATGCAAAAAAGCAGTTTTTACATCCAGCTATTCTAAGTGCAAATCATGATATGCAATGAAAGACAGAAGCAATCTAATGGGACTATGCTTAAACACTGGAGAGAATCTCATTAAAATCTATTTCCTCCCTTTGAGTGAAACCTTTAGTCACTAGCCTTGCCTTGAACTTAGTGCCTTCTACTCCTGGTATGCCTTCTTTTCTTTTAAAGATCCACTTGGATCCACCAGCCTAATCCCATTAGGTTTTGTAACTAGATCCCAAGTTTTGTTTTTATTTAGACTCCATTTCATCATGCATAGCAAGTATCCCCTTAGTGGCATCCTTGCTAGCAATAGCCTCTTTATAGGTCCTTGATTCTTGATAAACAACCTCATCTGCAATAGTTAAAGTAAAAGTTGTAAGCTCTGCTTGACCATACCTTAGAGGTGGTTTTATAATTCTTTTCTTTCTGTCTCTTACCAAAATGTAAGAGTCAGAACCTGGTTTATCTAAGTCCTCTGAAGTTGGGCCCTCAGAGTTACTGATTTGCCTAGTATTAGGATCTGTTGAGCTGTTTTCTCTCTCCACCTCAACTTGTACATCTTCCCCGGTGTTACTAGGTCTGTGTTCTACCTCTACCTTATGTACCTGAGCCATCTGGGATTCATTAAAGATCACATCCCTGCTAATTATACATTTATGTCTGCCAGGTTCATATATCCATAGTTTATACCCCTTAACTCCCTCAGGGTATCCCAGAAATATGCACTTAAATGCCCTAAGGTCTAACATATTAGTTTTTGAGTGTGCATAAGTTGTACACCCAAAAATTCTAAGATAATCATAACTGGGAGGTTTCGTAGTCTACATTTCTTGTGGTGTTTTAAAACCTATGGCAGAAGATGGACACCTATTAATTAAGTGGACTGCTATGACAGCAGCTTCAGCCTATAAAGTTTTAGGTAACCCAGAATCAGACAACATACATCTTACCCTCTCTAGAATGGTCCTATTCATCCTTTCAGCTAGACCATTTTGTTGCGGAGTTTCCCTCATAGTTTTATGTCTTAGAATCCCCTCCTTTTGACAGAAAATATTAAACTCTGTTGACAGAAACTCTAGCCCATTATCAGTTCTTAGGATTTTTAGTTTTATGTCTACCTGATACTCTACTAAAGATTTTCATTCCTTAAAATTTACAAAGGTGTCACTCTTATGTTTAAGAATGTAAATCCATACCTTCCTAGAGTAGTCATCAATGATGGAGAGGAAGTAGTTCCCTCCACCATTAGAAGCTACTCTAGATGGTCCCCAAATGTCAGAATGTACATAATCTAGGGTCTGAGTAAAAATGTACACAATTTGAGTGCTGCCCTTTTAAAACTAACCCTTTTAGCCTTTCCATAGACACAGTCTTCACAAAAAGGTAAGTTATCCAGGCCAGCATCTGTCAACAAGCCCTGTTTGTGTAATTCTAAAAGTCCTATTTGACTAACATGCCCTAATCTCTTGTGCCAGAGCACAGATTTATTCTCAATAGCATTCTGTACAGGGGATGCTTCCCCCACAGTGGTTTTTCCAACCAGAGTATAAAGGCCATTTTTAATTACCCCTTTCATAATTGTGAGTGAACCATTAGTAACTCTAAGGACCCCTACTTCAGACTTAAAAGAAAAACCTAAATTATCAAGCGTACCAAGAGAAATCAAATTTCTCTTTAGGTCAGGTATAAATCTGACCTCCCTCAAAAGTCTCTCCATCCCATCATGTAATTTTAGTCTTATACACCTAATTCTCATGATCTTACATGATTTATTATTCCCTAGAATTACATGTCCACCATCTAATTCAAAAAAGGTTTCAAACCAGTCCCTATTGGGACATATGTGAAAAGAGCAGCCAGAATCTAAAATACACTCTTTTCCAGACGCTACCTCAGATACATTCAATACCTTGGCACTCTCATACCCATTTAACACCACTGCCACATCCCCATCCTCTTTATTTTTGTTTCCTACCTGAGTTTTCCTGTTAGGACAATCTCTCTTAAAATGTCCTTATTTGTGACATAGAAAGCACTTTAATTGTTTTCCTTTAGACTTAGACCTTCCTTGCTTAATTTCTAATTTATTTTTCTTGCCTCTCTTTTCTGATCTTCCCCTAACAGACAGGCCCTCACCATGTTCTCGTTTGCTATCTTCTTGGTTTTGTAATTCCCTAGCATGAAGCACAGACTGTACTTCATCTAGAGATATAGTATCTCTACCATACATCATGGTCTCCTTAAAGTTTTGGTATGATGAGTCCAAAGAACTCAACAAGAGGATTACTTGATCCTCATCCTCCACCTTAATATCTATATTAGCTAGGTTTAATATAATCTTGTTAAAAGTATCCAGATGTTCCCCTATTAAGGTTCCAAGAGTCATCTTAAGAGTATATAACCTAGTTTTCTTTCAAAGTCTGTTAGCCATGGATTTTGTCACATAAAGGTGTTCTAGCTTTAGCCAAATACCAGCGGCAGTTTCCTCACTAGCTACTTCCCTTAACACTTTAACTCATAAGAAGAGAATAAGAACACTGTGGACCTTTTGGAGGATGTCCTTCTGGACTTCCACATTTCCTTCCTCTTTCGAGGAAAAGCCCCTTATTTCATAGATGAGAGCATCCTGTAAGCCCTATTAGACTAACAGAGCTCTCTTTATTCTCCATAATCCGAAGTAATTGTCCCTGTAAATTTCTCAACATCAAATTTCGTGGTCTCCATTGAACCTAAGCTCTTGATACCAATTGTAAGAAACACAACCAGAGTCCCTTATAGCCTAAAGGACTCAGTACCAAAATCCAATTCAAGAATTACAAGTACTGGAGATAAAATATCAAGAACAACAAGAACAAGCAGTAAATCAACAAGAAATCATAAAAGAATAAGAAATACAAACAAAGATTACGTAGTTCGGCCCTAATGGCCTACATCCATGACAAGAATAGCCTCAGAGATCATTATTTATCGAGTAATCTTCAACGCCAATGTATCATATAAAAAGATCAAGCTAATCCCGAGCCAAAACAAGCCACAATATAGCTTTCTTTCTCCATCAGTAAAACCCTAGCTCAACTCTCTCTATCAAACTTACAGAGCTCTCGAAGACGACAGAATGCCCAAAGTGAAATCTGTTCATGTTACCCTAACACAACAACATTGCATATATATACATGCCCAACAGATTACAACGCATGTCTTTGATCCAGTGGCTCTCATTCATCACATCAAATAAGCTAGAATTTGCTCGCCTACCCAGCACATGTCCACTCCACTGCATATTGATAAGGGCTGCTGCTTATCACCAAGTATCACACTTTTATTGGCTGCATATACATAAGTTAGAGTAGTATAAAGATGGTAAAATAATTGACACACAATATTAACATGCAACCTAAGATTTAGTTTGAAATAGAAGAGCCAACAATTTGATTAGAGATTTAACTTATATGAAATTATGAAATTTGAAAGTTAAATAAAATATTATTAGAATATAATTTTTTTAATATAATTTTTATTTTAAAATTTTAAATTATTTAATATATTTTATATAAAAATTTTAAAATTTATAATTATTAAATAAAATAAAATAATTTGTGTAACAAAATAAAATGTTATAAAATGGTCGGAATGCACGTTGAAGTTGGATTATCACATATTAAAAATAATGAAAATGGAGCTTCTGGAGCATTGACCGGCAGATGCTAGGCTTTGTCAATGTCAGATATTATTCCAGAACAGAAGGTCATCGTCAGATATTATTGCTAAAGAAGTGATGTCCACTTACCTTTTATACTAACTTTCAATCTTTCATGATCAATGTCGTGATATCATATCAGAAAATAAAAATGTCAGTCATGTCATATCAGAAAATTTTAAAAAAAAATACAGTAGTACACAAAGTATGCAATGATATTTTTTATACTTTTTAAAAATTTTAAAAATAATGAATAGAAAAAATAAAAAATATATAAAAATGAGTTGCAGACGACACCCTATCAACAATCTTCAAAGTTTGTAGAAAGGATAATATTGTTTGAACCCATAGCTGATGGTTGATTTTTTTTTTCTATAATTAAGTAAATTAATATTATTGAATTTATGTATTTTTTTATTAAAAAATTATACTTACAGATGTTAAGAAAATAAATAAAAGAAAAAAAAATTCTAAAATGCCCTTGAACCATCGGTAGGGACAAACAGAGTAGGAGGAAAAGCATTGTACGTCTTTGATTAAACCACCACATATATAAATATATATATATATATATATATTGTAATGTCATGTCATGCAATAATTCAATGGTACTTTAATGATTACTCGTTTCTTTAAGAAATTCTCTGTTTTGCCTAAAAATTTTATAATTTAGTTAAAAAGTATATTTTTAAAAACATTTTTAAAAATTTTATTCATCTTTTAAAAATCTTCTACATTACATCTCTTATTCATTTCCTATTTTATTAAAATAATATTTTTCTATTCTTTTTTTATTTTTTTTTCTCTCACTTTTATTTACAAATTTAACTACTTAATATTTTTTTTCTTATGTTTTGAACTATTACTCTAGTGAATATTTTAAATAAAAATTTAAATTATTTTTTTTATATTTTCATAGTTATTTAAATTATTTTTAAAACTATTATTTAAAACTATAACAAATATGAGTATTAGAAAAAGTGTAAATGATTAGAAAAATAATTAATTTAATTGAAATGAATTAAATATTGATAAAAGTGATTTAAGGAATGAATAGTGATTTCTCAAATGTGGGAAACTACTATTCATTCCCTAAATCTTTTTCCTAAAATAGGAATACGGATGGAGAGAAATTTTGAAAGTATTCTCTAAATTTTTCCTCAAATTTTAGAGAAAAAGAGGTTACAGAAAATTCAATAAAAATGCTCTAATGTGAGATAAAATTCTTTGTATGGGAGCAAGCCCTCTACCACAGCGACATGACCGACATGGCCTCCTTGTCATATAATTAACTCTCTTTCTCAACATCGCCACCAATCCACTCTTTAAAAGAGCGGATTTCCTAAGCGAGGCCTTCTCCTCTCCCGCAATAATCTCATATTTATTTATTTATTTTTAAAAAAATGTACGAGACTTACACAAAAAAATGTACGAGACTTACACACCGTAAGATTAAAAGTATTATTTCTAATCAAGAAATCGAAAGGAAGTGATAAAAGCTTGGATATTATTGTACCATTCGGGAGTTAACAATAGGAACTAGGTATTGAAAGTTGAATCACGAACTAGTTGGACAGGACCACATACACGTACATGAAGTAGCATCTGTTTAGGTAGATGGGCGATCCATTATTATCGTAGCTTATCAACTTAGTTCTTATTCAAACAAGTAATTAAATTCTGCCTTTGCTTAATGCCTGCAATGTCAAAAACAGTTCACCAAAAAAACTTACCCAAACTACCAAATTTAAGCACTGATTTTTCCTTTTGAGAATTTGTCATCAGACCGCATGTGTTTATCAACTTTTTAACGTTGAAACACTCATTTTGAATCTCGAACCAGAGTTTTAAGATATTGCAAATAAACATCTTTTACCCTAAAAGTCTGTAAGGCGCTCGCATCACAAATATTAGGTAAATGGCTAGCTTTAATTTACTGATAGGACATGACATCAAGAAATTGTTTGCTCCTGGTTTTGAAAGGAGCATACCCTTAAGGTAATGATACCTTCCACTTGAGACTACCTGCTTACTGCCCACGGATTTTTTTTTTTCTTTTCTTGCATCCCCGCTATTGTTGGCTCTGCTCATATGTTAGAAATTTAACTGATCAGATAGTCAAAACCCTTTGAGATTTAAAGCTCTTTCATTTTCATTTTGAATTTCAAAACTCAAATCTCAACCCTTTCATTTTCATTCTACAATCTCAGACCTAACATTTTCGTCTCCAATAGAAATTTTATCATAAAATTACTATAAATGTAGAGGAATATGCATCTAAACCAAAGATCACCACAAGTATTTCAAAGATACACAAATGGCCGCACCATGAACATAATAATGGCCAAAAATTTATATGGATTTCTGTTTAACTTTTATTATAAGTACTTAGATGGATTTCTATAGCTTGGAGACTCATACTCCATAAGTTTTAGAAGGAAAACATTCTAGTGATTTCTCTTGGACTAGTGCCTTTGAATAGTGGCTGGCCACCGAAAACGAAACCGACGCAAAGATTTTATTCTAAGACAAAGAAGAGGAGAGAGAGAGAGAGAGAGAGAGAGAGAGAGAGAGAGAGAGAGAGAGAGAGAGAGAGAGAGAGTTTGTGTGCAAGAGACTACCTGTCTCATTCTGCCGCCGTTTACAATGGCTCGCCATCAGGATGCGAGTTCGCACTTTGTACTGAGACAAGGCGAGGATGGGCTTGGTTTGGGCGTGAGGAAAAAATGCCACTTGAATAAAGCAGGCGATTTGAATAAGAAGCTTCATATATCAAAGGAACAAAAAGTTTATGAGAGAGCAAACAGTCAAATCTCTTACATACGAGCAGGGCCAACAATAGTAGGAGGAAGGCAAGAATGCAGGAAAATAAAAGAAAAAGAAAATCTGGGTAGTAAACGTGTAGTCTCGAGTGGTAAGGGTATCATTACCCTACCCCTAAACCCCTAAAGACCAAGGTCATTGAGCCCATTTTCCACCATTTCTAGCTAATTAAAGCAAAAATGTAATAGAATAAATTTAACAATAGACAAGAAAACAAACCCAAAGAATTTATGAAAGAAAACAATAACACAAATGAAACAAAACACTACAAAAACAATAAAAAGATTTTCAAAAAAAAAAAATCAAAGCCCTCCACACCGGAAGGTTAATTTCTCCCTGCACATTCCACCTCAGTGTGTGATGTAGCATGTTTGTCTGGGCTGGCTATAGGAGTCTTCCATGACCACTTTGTCTTGATCATTGGTTAGGAAAAGCAGGAATATAGGAATGTAGCAACCAAAGGATGCGTCGATACGCCAGCATGGGACTTTCACTGTCTTTGGTGGCGCATGTCGTTAACACGCTACTCTAGAAAATAAAGCGGTGGTTGGATATGAGAGATCCAAAGTCACTAATCCCAATGGTGCCACGTGTCACAACGCGGTAGGCTCTATGGCGCAGTGGCACGTGAAACTCATGCGCAGTATGAGGCTATGAGCAGCGCGTGAGACTCACTACACTCTTTTGAGCAGTTTTCTTCGACCATCTAACTGATTGACAACTGGAGAGTCTACTGGCGAGGCGCGTGGTGGTCATAGATGGCCGGTAAGCAGTAGATCAGCGGATCTTCGTGCTACAGATGAAAAAAGAGAAGAAAAAAAAACTCTATAGACAGCTTCGTCATTGGTCAAATAGGAGAAGTGAGGGAGGAGCCGAAGCTCAAACTCTCTTCTAGCGGAGGAAATGGAAGGATGCACTGTTGGGTAGAGAGAAAAAGACCTCTGGAGAGAGAATGGTACGATTGTTGTTTTCTTTCGTGCCCTTACCCGCGCCAAAATTAGTACAATGCAGAGTTAAGCTAAAGCATGATGCGTTAACAATGATGGGAAACATGGCATATGTATTTTTATTCTCCTCTCTCTTGAGAGATAACACTAGAGAAACTTAATGTAAAAACTTTCTACAATAACTTCTTTCTGCCTACGTGAAAGAAGATAATGAAATATTTTCCGACGACGGGGAAGAGTTCCGGCTTGGGGGCCAGGAGGCAATGGAGTAATGATAAACCTACTATTCTTTTATAATTCTATATCTAAAATTAAAAGATTCAAATCGAGAAGGGTTTTTTTAACATTTTCTATGAAGATAGATGCATAGTCACTTTGGTTGGTTATAAAAAGGTTATTAAATCATTATAGATCTATTATTATTATTATTATTATTATTATTATTATTATTATTATTATTATTATTAAATCCAGTACTATGATTATTAGAATATTATTTTTATTTTAAAATATTTATTATATTTATTATATTTTATATAAAAATTTAAAATAATTATAATAATTAAATAAAATAAAATAAATTGAGATAATTTATGTAACAAAATAAAATGTTATAAAATGGTCGGAATGCACGTCGAAGTTGGATTATCACATATTCAAAACAATGAAAATGGAGCTTCTGGAGCATTGACCAGCAGATACGAGGCTTTGTCAATGTCAGATATTATTCCAGAGAAGAAGGTCATAGTCAGATATTATTGCAAAAGCAAGTGATACACTTACCTTTTGGACTAACTTTCAATCTTTTATTATCATGATCAATTGCCAGGAATAAAAAAAGAGAGAGAACAGAGGTGGGAACGCTGACAGAGAGTCATCTTTTTATTATTGAAACACTGACAGAGAGTCGTCCTTTTAGAATAATAATGGTACTATTATTAACCTTATTTAATTTTTTAAAATTCTTTTATTTATTAATTAAAAAAATAATTATTAATGTATTCATATTTTTTTTATATTTTTTTTAAATATTAAAAAATATAAATTAAAAAGTAAATTTTACCTAGGACACAATTGCTATGCGGCATCCTAATAGCATTTTTTAAAATTTGCAGAAAGGATAATAGTTTTTGAACCGATAGATGATCCAGGATTGTATCATTTTTTTAAAAAATGTACGAAATTTACACACCGTAAGATTAAAAGTATCATTTCTAATCAAGAAATTGAAAGGAAGTGATAAAAGCATGGATATTATTGTACCATTCGGGAGTTAACAATAGGAACTAGGTATTGAGAGTTGAATCACGAACTAGTTGGGCAGGACCACATTCATGTACATGAAGTAGCATCTGTTTAGGTAGATGGGCGATCCATTATTATCGTAGCTTATCAACTTAGTTCTTATTCAAATAAGTAATTAAATGCTGCCTTTGCTTAATGCCTGCAATGTCAAAAACAGTTCAACAAAAAAACTTGGCCCAAACTACCAACTTTAAGCACTGATTTTTCCTTTTGAGAATTTGTCATCGGACCGCATGTGTTTATCAACTTTTTAACGTTGAAACACTCATTTTGAATCTCAAACCAGAGTTTTAAGATATTGCAAATAAACATCTTTTACCCTAAAAGTCTGTAAGGCGCTCAAATCACGTATATTAGGTAAATCATTAGCTGTTTACTGATAGGACATGACATCAAGAAATTGTTTGCTCCTGGTTTTGAAAGGAGCATACCCTTAAGGTAATGATACCTTACCACTTGAGACTAGCTGCTTACTTCCCACAGATTTGATTTTCTTTTCGTCCCCATCTGCTTTTGTTGGCTCTGTTCATATGTCAAAAATTTAACTGAGCAGATAGTCAAAACCCTTTGAAATTTAAAGCTCTTTCATTTTCATTTTGAATTTCAAAACTCAAATCTTGTTAAAGCAAGAAAGAAATAAAGTGTAGCAGAGGTGTTTGAAAGAATGCATCAAAGAGATTTTATATTGAACAAATACATTTCTAGTATTTCGAATATTTCCCTCAATACAATAGCACTCATATTTATAGAAGAGATGAGCAGTTACAAAAGAATCCTTCTAGAAGAGTCTACAATATTCCAAATTGAGCATAGTCGATTTTCACATTCTGTTGAGAACATGCAGCGGATGCAGTGGACGTGGCTTGTGAGGTGTTATCCTCTAAGGTAGGTACACATGCTCTAATATCCCCCCGCAATTCAAGTGGCACCGGTAGGATGGTAAGGCTTGAACGTAGGAGAGCAAACTGCGCCGAGGAGAGAGGCTTAGTGAAAATATCGGCAATTTGTTATTTACTTGAAACAAATGAGACAATGAGAGTTTTGTTAGCAACAGGATCACGTACAAAATGATAATCAAGATCCACATGTTTAGTCCTTGAGTGTAAAACAGGATTAGCCGAGAGATAAGTTGCACCAATATTATCACATAACAAGTTTGGTGCGTCAGAAATAAAAATTCTCAATTCTTTTAACAATGCTTGTATCCACAGAAGTTCCTAAGCAATATTTGCCACTGATTTATATTCTGCTTCAGTAGAGGATTTAGCTATTGTCAGTTGTTTCTTGGAACCCCAAGACACTAAGTGAGACCCAAAATAGACACAAAAACTACTTGTCAATTTCCGATCATCCGGGCAACCAACCCAATCAGCATCTAAAAATGCTGTAAGTTTAAGGGGAGAGGCAGAAGAAAAAAATAAACCAGGGGAGGTGGTGAGTTTGAGATAACGTAGTATGTGCTTGACAGCTTGCCAATGAGAGTTACAGGGACAATGCATATACTGGCAGACTTTATTAACTACAAACGAGATATCCGAACGAGTAAAGGAAAGGTACTGGAGACTAGCAACGACACTTCAGTAAAGATGAGGATCCATCAAGGGCTAAAAGTTTATCAGATGTAAACATAGGTGTTGACACGGTTTTTTACTCATGCATATTAGTCATCTTCAATAGGTCAGAGATGTAACGAGACTGAGATAAAAATTGGCCTTTAGCCGTGCGACAGACATGAATTCCCAAGAAGAAATGAAGGGAAACTAAGTCTTTGACCGGGAAAGATATGGACAAAGAGGATATAAAATCAATAATGAGAGAGGAATCTGAGGCAGTAACTACTATGTCATCGACGTAAATTAGTACATACACAGAAGCAATAGCAGATGTAAAAATAAAAAGGGATGGATCAGAAATGGAAGCACGAAAACCGAGTGCTAATAATTTCGAACTAAGCTTTGCAAACCAAGCCCTAGGGGCTTGTTTCAAACCATAGATAGATTTTTTCAATTTGCAAACAAATGAGGAAAATCAGAATGAACAAACCCAGTTAGTTGCTGCATTAAGACATCTTATTCCAACTCCCTGTGCAAGAATGCGTTCTGTATATCCAACTGATGAAGAGGTCATTGTCAAGACATTGCAATAGAGATCAAGAGGTGTATGTAACTGGCTTAACTACTGGGCTAAAGGTCTCCGGGTAGTCAAGTCCAACTTGTTGATGGAACCCTTTGGCAATTAGGCAAGCCTTGCGCTGCTCAATGGTCCCATCGACAAGTCGTTTGGTCTTAAGGACCCACTTCAAACCAAAGAGATTTTGACACGGATGGGGAGGAACAAGAGTCCATGTCTCGTTTCGGAGGAGAGCTTCAAACTCACTGGCCATGGCAGTACACCAGGCAAGGAATTTAGAAGCCTTCGTGTGGGAGGTGGGCTCGTCAGGGATGGAAGAATACGTGGGGAGGGAGGCATAGTGCTTCGGTAGTGGCCATGGAATGGTGACATCTTGTCAATGAAGGGGACGGGTGATGTGGGCTTCAGACTGAATAGTCATGGGATGAGTGTTTGTGCAAAAAGAGATGGAGGAGGATGGAGCAACAGGATGTAGAGAGGAGTTAGGGTTTGAAGGAGACGGCGTAGTTCAGGAGGATGAGGAGATTCTAAAGGGTGGGTAGGATTTGTGATGATGGGCTCGTGGGCTTGATTATGAGAAATGAGAGTGAGTGAGGGATCCGTGGAGGGAGACTGGGAGATTGGATCTGCTGGGTTAGGCTGGGAGGAAGTTTGAGTGTTTGGAAAGAAGGCTCGAATTGGTATGGAAGGAGAGAAAGAGTTAGTTGAGGTGGGCGTTGGTGCAAGAGGAGCCGAAGAGGGGGCCTGACTAGATAAATTTTGAGAAGATGTGAATCGGACTAGAGTTTCATCAAAACGTACATCACGTGAAATATAAATTCTTCTAGATGGAATACGCAAACAATTATACCCTTTGTGATCAAGGGTATATCCTAAAAAGACACAAAGCTAAAATCACAGGTCTAATTTGTGAGGATTAAACGGACGAAGGTTGGGCCCACAGGCCAAGCCAAAAACAGGTAAAAAATTATAATCGGATAGAGAAATAAAAGTACTTGAAATGGAGAAATATGATGAAGGATGGGTGTGGGCATTCTATTTATAAGAAAAATGGTTGTTTGAAAAGCATCAACCCAATATTTAGTAGGGGCCGAATACTGGGCTAAAAGAGAGAGCCCAGTTTCAACAATATGGCGATGACGCCGTTCAATGCTATCATTTTGTGCATGAGAATATGGATAGGTTATTCTATGGGAAATGCCAAGATTTTGCAAGATAGCATGAAAGGGACGGAACTCACTGCCCCAATCAAATTGAATAATGATAATATTTTTAGAAAAAGTATTATATACATATTTAATGAAAGTTAGAAAATTTGGAGAAACATCAAATTTTGCACGAAAAGGAAAAAGGCAAACATACTTGGTAAAGTCGTCAATAATAGAAAAATAAAATCTAAAACCACTGGAGGATAGCACATGCGCAGTTCCCCAGAAATCTAAAAATAACAACTAAAAAGGAAAATTAGAGCAAGAAAGTGAGAGTGAGTGAGGGAGAGCGTGTAATTTGGCTTGAAGACATGCCGAGTAGGGAGACGAGGTGGATGTGGAAGTGACTGGAAGATTGTGATGTCGTATGGTAAAGGAAGTGATTCGAGGAGAGGGGTGACCAAGACGAGCATGTCATGTGTTTGGTGAGGTCCTTTCGCCAATGAAAGCATGCCGTGAGGGAAGAGTGACATCCTTATCATCAGTTGGAAGGACGTACAGGCCATTCTTAACGGGGCCCTGAAGAAGTACCTCATGGGAATGTAAATCGTTCACAAAAAAATCAGATGAATTAAATTCAAAGAAAATTGTCTAACAGATAATAAATTTCAAGAAATTAAAGGAACATGAAGTAATTAATGAAGAAGAAAATTGTCAGAAGGTATCGGAAGTAAGCCAAAGCCAGAATTCTGAATAGCAATGGATGATCCATCTCCAATAGTTACTTGGTCTGGCCCCTGATAGAGAGTGGACTACAGATTAAGCTTAGAAAAATCAGAAGTGTAGTGGGTAGAAGCAGTAGTATCTAGAAACCAATTAGCAGATGCAGTGGACATATTCAGGAAATTAGTTAAATTAGCTTCAAGAGATGGGGAAGGAGGAGACTGATATGGATGATCAAACTGATGATAACAAGACATGACTATGTGACCGATTCGATTACATAGCTGGCAAGTTGGTCGATTGGTCTGAGAAGAAGAAAAGAAATTAGAAGGAGACAAAGTAAATTACGACCACCCCGTCCAAACTGAAAGCCACGACCACGACCTCGGTTAGGAGGAGTAAATGAACCTCGTATAGTGATGGACTTAGCAGTGAAGGAATTGTTTGAGATGAGGATAGTGTTTGATGTGCAAGACATGAATTGTGATTTACAAGAAAACTATAGACCTGAGAAATGGAGAGAGGATCGGGACACATAGTGATGGAAGACACTATGGACTCGAAATCAGATCCTAATCCAGTTAAAAAATAGATGATGAACTCAGAATCAGGGAGAGGATGGCTTGCTGCATTGAGAGATGTAGGCAGGACCTTGGCTTTGTGAAAATAGGTAGAGATTGAATCGGACCCTTTTTTTAGAGTTGCAAGCTGAAACTTCGTGAGCATGAGATGAGTTGTAGTCTTAGCAAAGTAAAGATTGTGAAGTGTTTTCCAGATTTGATGGGAAGTGGAGCAATCAAGAACATGGGAGAGGACAATAACGATGAGGGAGGAATAAATTGCAGACATTATGAGCTGATCTTGAAGAAGCCAAGAGGTATAGTCAGGGTTGGGTTCATCGTCAATGTTAGTGGGAAGCATGGGAATGGATCCGTCAACATATCCAAAGAGTTGGTTGCCATAGAGAAACATGAACATGCTAATTTGGGCGTGCCAGAGTAGATAATTATCTGTAGAAAGTTTCATGGTGATGAGATGTGAGGCTGAATTGGTGATGGAGGCATTCGGGGAAGTGGGTTTGGGTGTTGCCATGATGATCAGAGAAGGAGAGTGTGGACATTGGCCCTATCGGGCTCTCGATATTGTGTTAAAGCAAGAAAGAAACAGAGTGTAGCAAAGGTGTTTGAAAGAATACATCAAAGAGATTTCATATTGGACAAATACATTTATGGCATTTCGAATATTTTCCTCAATACAGTACACTCATATTTATAGAAGAGATGAGCAGTTACAAAATAAACATTCTAGAAGAGTACAATATTTCATATTGAGCAGAGTCAGTTTTGGCATTCTGTTGAGAACATGCAGCGGATGCAGTGGACATGGCTTGTGAGGTATTATCCTCTAAGACAGATACACATGCTCTAATAAATCTCAACCCTTTCCTTTCGTTTTCCTTTCATTTTCATTCTCCATTCATTTTCGTTCCCCAATCTCAAACCTAACATTTTCGTCTCGAATGGAAATTCTATCATAAAATTACTATAAATGTAGAGGAATATGCATCTAAATCAAAAATCACCACAAATATTTGAAAGATACACACATGGCCACACCATGAATATTATAATGGCCAAAAATTTATATGAATTTCCATTAACTTTTTTTACAAGTACTTGGCTGGATTTCTATAGCTTGGAGACCCATATTCCAGAAGTTTTAGAAGGAAAACAATCAGGTGATTTTTCCTAGACCAGCGCCGAAAAAGAAACTGACACAAATATTTTATTCCAAGACAACGCAGAGGGGGAGAGAGAGAGAGAGAGAGAGAGAGAGTTCGCGTGCAAGAGACTACTCATCTCGTTCTGCCGCCATTTATGATGGCTCGCCATCAGGATGGGAGTTCTCACTCTGCACTAAGACAAGGCAGGGATGGGCTTGTTTTGGGCGTGAGGAAAAAATACCGCTTGAATAAAGCAGGCGATTTGAATAAAGAAGCTTCATATATCAAAGGAACAAAAAGCTCCTGACAGAGCAAACAATCAAATCTCTTACATATGAGAAAATCGAGGTAGTAAAGGAATAGTCTCGGGTGGTAAGGATATCATTACCCTACACCCCTAAAGACCAAAGCCATTGAGCCCATTTTCCACCATTTCTAGCTAATTAAAGCAAAAATGTAATAGAATAAATTTAACAATAGACGAGAAAACAAACCCAAAGAATTTACGAAACAAAACAATAAAACAAATGAAACAAAACATAATACAAAAACAATAACAATATTTTAAAAAGAAAAAATTAATTTCTCTCTCCACATTCCACCCCATGCAAGCAAGGTGGAGATCCACCCTTACTCTAGCACATTATTCTTTTCTTTTCTTTTTTTACTCCAATTTTTAAGACATTTATTTTCAAAATTATTTTATTACGCACATTTTCCTTAAAGAAATTAACATTTTGAAGTCTCGATTTTTCCAAAAACTGAAAATGTCAAATAGGTGAAAAGTACAGGAGGCGTGTCATGAGTTTAAGAATCACAAGTATTATATATAAGCAAGGAAGGTTTGCATATGATAAACAGGATAAATATCAAAAGGGTAAACCTCACCGATATGGACATATTATATGCCATTAATATAATAAGCACTTCACTATTATCAAGCACTACAAGAGGCTACTTGAGAGAGGTCCAAAAACACAGAGGGGAAGAAAATAGATAAGAGCTGATCTCAGCCATCTGTAAACGCTGTAAATGGACATTATAGTGTCATATTTAAAAGGTTGTTTTGGGGGTAAACTCAGAGGGACATGTTTGATTACATGTCTTTACTCTCAGCGCTAGAAGAAGCAGCTTTCACAGCAGCATTTGGTAAGGATTAATATATGAACTTTCCTCAGACTGTGTATGCTTGCTGAATTGTGTCTATGTCTAGACCCTTCAGTCTCACCACTGATTCCACGTGACCTTTCAGTGTATGGAGTTCTCTCAATCTGAACGAGGCAATGAGAATAAAACAAATCAGACAAACAGAATTGTGTACAAAATGAACAAACACATTTCCTTTGTCAAGGATCACCACCTACCTTGCAATTTCGGCTCTTCTTTTGGCTTCTTCAGCCATTTGATTGAGTTCTGTGAAATGTGTTCGTTCAGTAAACATCTTGGTGTCCGGTGGCTGCAACCCATGCAATGTTCTCTGTGCATGTGCCCATTGGAGCTCCCGCTGTTCCTTCCCAAAGTCCTTTTGTCTTGTGAAAGCAATCTACATTTTCAAGAAATCAATCAATAATAACTAGTAACAAAGACAGCATAGAATAATGTACTCTAACAAACCGATGCCATTCATACCCTCTGCTCAATGACAAGATCCCAAGCCCTCCCGCTTAGAGCATAGCGTATAAAGAACTTTATGGGATCAAGAGGGAAATAGAAGATTATGTTATACAGCCAGATCACACCGGCCCAACCCCATCCAATCCCCTCAATTGCAGCAAAGCTCCAATTCGCGTAGACAGCAATCAAAGTAGCAATCTGCCGGCAGTGAAAGATTAGGAAAAACACTTTGTCTTTAACTACTAGCAATGAATGCAAAATGAAAAATTGTAGGCAGTTGGCTCACCAGCTGAGCAATAATAAAAGCCACTACAAGCAACATCCCAGGACGCTCAACAAATGACCAACTTCTAGATCGTGTCACAAATATGAGGGCCTGACTAATGATGCTCACTTGCAGATATATTGCTGAAGCAAGCTTCCGGATGTCATCATGAGCAGTTTTTTCAAGAGTTGGCACCCCAAATGTGCGCTGAATAAGCACCCCGCAAAGAAATCAATTAGTAAGTAACCAAAAGAAGCATCCAGAACCATATAAATAGACAAAAGAGCATGCAAAAAAAATGAACACATTTCATTCCTAAGGGTCATGCAAGGCCTACGGATGACAACAAAGGTGGGCCATCTTACCGGAAAAAAGTCTGTCTTGTATGCAGCCCAGAAAAATATAACCGTCATCATTGCCAAGTAACTACCAAGAATAATGCCAGTGGTAAAAATCTCAGCTAGCTTCCAACTATCCGGTAAAGGAGACGGTTTCACCCTATCTTTTGAAATGGTCATAATAGTACCTGACATGTCATAATGCAAGTAACAAAGCTCAAAGATACTCGCAACCAGCATTAAAACTGCTAGTTAAAAAAATATATGAAACTTAGAAGAGCATTTAATTGGTTAGCACAGCAGAAACCTTTTCACTACCATGATAGAGCGAGCATCAATTAACAACAGTACCACCATAAGAAACTGTTATGTGAATAAATATGGAGCTAAAAGAGACAGGATTCGCCTTTATCTATTCAGTGAAATCTCAATACCTACTAAACAAGATCAGTGAATGCCTGTTTTTGAGCAACTACGTTACCTATTTAATGTGCAAGAAATAATTATATCAATTGTGCTGCACACGCACACAAATGGGAGGGGGGAGAGAGACAAGAAAGTGAAGAAACCACGAACCATCATTAAGGATGGCAATGATAAGCACCATAAAAGGTGGAAAGTCAAACTTCCATATGAGCGCCAGCAACATGAAGCCAAGCTGCAACCATATCAAAGAAGCAGAACATATTCTGAGTGGAAAATAACTCACTAACTCATCAAATATAATCATCAACAAAGACTTGCCATAAAGCACATAGATGGCGCCATCTATGCTTTAAAATCAAAGAACAGTTGGCTTACCACAATACGAATAGTAATGGAAACCGCATAAATCTGACAAGCAGAAGACAAATTTTAGTAAATTGATCAAATATGTACTTGTACTCAAAACCAGAGCTTATGCGTACTTGACACAAATAAATTTAGAACTATCATCACAATAAAAATTGGCATTGATCATAACTATAAGCATAATAAAACTATAAGCATACTAAATCAAACTTGAAACCTATGCCCATTGCTTACTGTGTAATTTTTCATCCTCTGGAAGATTGCCCGACTGGTCAAAACAGCACTAATGATAACACTAAGACCAGGTTCTGTGAGGACAATGTCCGAAGCACTACGAGCTGCATCTGTTGCATCAGCAACAGCTATCCCAATGTCAGCTTTTTTTAGGGCAGGAGCATCATTCACTCCATCACCAGTCATGCCGCATATATGCTTCCTCGCTTGCAAACGCTTTACAATTTCATATTTGTGCTCTGAGCAATTAATATAACAATATAAGGACAACATAGCACTATGACTGGCAACCTATAGTGACAATTAAAATTAGCTGAGACTGAATACAATTCAAACAAGAAATGTAAATCAAAATACCAGGGAAAACACCAGCAAAGCCATCAGCTTTCTCTATCAGCTCATCTATTGGTAAAGCTACAATAGACTCATCCTTGTCCTGTCCTAGCAAAGCTGATGAAGGATACATGTTAGTACCCATTCCCAACCGACGTCCAGTTTCCTTTCCAATTGCAAGTTGATCACCTGACAGAAAACACAAGGCTCAGAAACATAAGCCAACTACTAAAAACAGTATTGATGCATCTTCAAGAGAGGGTGATAAATGGTTCAAAAAATAAATGATATAAGAGTAATATTAGAAAAGCTGATCACCAGCACTATGAATACAGAAGAAAAAAGAACCGTTTCAGTTGATTAAAGGATAAATGAGAATGGTAGAATTATAGCTTATATAAAATGATCTCACCCACCAAGACCAGTGGTTGTGGTCAAGGCAGCTTTGAACTTCTACATCCAATATGAGCTTTAATCCAAATAGGGAAACCCAGCCCAAATTTGGAACCAGATTGAAAGACTTTTAAGTCTCATTTTTGTAAGGGCTCCCTCACATGCAATAGAATTTTATTTATGCTTTTAAATATTTTTTTTTTTACAAGTAAGAAAGACAATTCTATTAAATCGGATGAAATAGGCAATGCCATGAATACAAGAAGTATACAAAAGAAAACACCTAAATACATTCAAGGAGCAGAAAACAACAAACAATCATGAGCAGAAGCTCCATTAAGCACTAAAGCAGAAAACCAAAGCAATAAATAGTGCACAAAAAAATTCTGAAGTTCCTCCAAAGTACGCTCCTTATCATTGAAACACAATTCATTCCTTTCCATCCAAATACACCACTTGAGACACAAAGGAAACATTTTTGCTTAGAAAGATTTAAAAGCATATATGAAGTTGCACTTCAACTACCGGACTTCGAGCAAAACCCTGGCTTCCAATTACAATATAACGCACCTGTAATCATTTTCACATTCACTCCAAGATTTAAAGCCCTCCTTATTGTCTCTGCACTGTCATGCCTAGGTGGGTCAAAGAGAGGCATTAGACCGATGAACTGCCATGGTCCTCCAGCACTCTCCTTCCTTCCTTCCGGAACTTCCTGCAGAAAATGGATGAAAATCCAATCAAGGAGTGTTGGAATTGTATTAGTAAAATATAATATAACAACAAATCACTGATGCACATCTTCTGTAGTTATGATAGGATTTGAAAAGAAAGAAACAGATATCCCGCTACCTGGTATGCTACGGCAAGAGATCGTAAACCTCGCTCTGCAAACTTATCAATCACGGCATGAACTCTGCGCTCAATGTCTGACTTATTATGCGCGAGGTTCAGAATCTAACAATCATATGGCACACGAGCTTAGGGTGATATTGTATCAAAGGACTGCCACATATAAAAGTTAGGGAGGGCAACTTACCTGTTCTGGTGCACCTTTGCTGACTCGGTGCATTTTACCATCACGGTCAATATAAGTCAATGCCGTCCGCTTATCAGTAGGATTAAAAGGGAGAAAGTGTACTTCTTGAATGCCAGCACGTGCCTTTCAGGAGCAAGAATGGAATATTAAAAAAAAAAAACAAAAACAAACTAACTAACTGGAATCAAATAACTAAATCAAGTGAAAAAAAAAATGAACATAATAAATTTCCTCCAAGAAAAAGAATCCTGATTTCACTACCATAATTAATGAACTACGAGTAACAGCATTACCATCACCCAGAAAAAATATTGAACCACCCTGACTTCAATTAAGTTACCTCCTTTGGATCAGCCAACATCCCAACTATAGCAGAATCAATTGCATCTTGATTCTCCGTTCTAGAAGCTCGAGCTGCCATCAGAACAACAGTATCTGCATCAACTCCTTTCGCGAAAACCTGAAGAGCTAAATTCTCAGGCATGTGTTTAAAACAAAGTATTTTTCCAATCTTATTACAGGAAGAAATACAGCTGTAACCAAGCAAGCAACAGAATCACCTAACTGACCTCAATAAGAGCCTTGTCAACGGTAAGCTTGTTCAATGTCAAAGTTCCAGTCTTGTCACTGCAAAGGACATCCATGCCTGCCATCTCTTCAATTGCAGTCATCCTTTTTGTGATAGCTCCCTGCCATCATTGTTACCATATTCCATCACAAACCATAAACTCCTAATGCCACATTTACATGGACAACTAGCACAACCCAACGAACCTGCTGAGATAACCTATGAGAACCAATAGCCATTGTCACAGAGAGAACTGTAGGCATGGCAATTGGAATTCCTCCAATGAGAAGAACAAGAAGATTGTCAATTCCGGGACGATACTTTCGATCTTGGATGGGATACATAACAATAAGTTCTATAACCATCCCCACAGCAATTGAACAAATACAGAAATTCCCAATTGCAGTCAAGACCTACAAAACCAGGTAAAAAGATATATACTTGAAATGAAAATTGTGAAAGACACGGAATAGTGATCAAGAATCAGATAGAGTGCATCTATCCGCTTGCCTGTTGGAAATGGCCCACTTGGTTGGTGGTATCAACAAGGTGAGCAGCCTTCCCAAAGAATGTATGGACCCCAGTGGCAATGACCACTGCTTCAATTTCTCCCTGTTTGCAAGTCGAACCAGAGTAGACACCATCTCCAGGACCTTTCGTGACTGGAAGGGACTCACCAGTAAGTGCAGACTGTGAAGCCCAAATCAGAAATTAAGAAAAATGGAAATACCAATTGTAAGGATGAAAACAGAATACAAAACACTCAATAGTAGGAGACAAACCTGGTCGATTTTTAATGGATCTCCTTCAAGAAGTCGAGCATCAGCCGGAATAATATCTCCCAGTTTAACACTGATAATGTCACCGGGAACTAAAACCGCAGCATCATGCTCACTCCATCTTCCATCTCGAAGAACCTTTATAACAAAATCATCATGATTGAAACCATCTCAGAATCACCCTTAAAAAAACATTGACACGAGACCATATACGCAACCCGAATTTAAAGATCGCTAACTTGCAACAGAAGAGCAAGCCAGCAAATCCGTTACCTTTGCTTTTGGAGCGAGACGAGCCATGAGAGCGGCCGCAGCATTACCAGCATTATTTTCCTCGATGAAACTAATTGTTGAGTTGATGAAAAGCAGGACTATAATGCCTACAAAATCTTGCCAATCCGGGGGCTTCCCCTGCAGAAATTTAAGGCATAATTAAACAAAGTCATAGCGAACCAACAAATTCTCGAAGAAATAACGAGAAGAACCAGAAAAGCTGAGTACTCACTCCTCCATTCGCAAGCGCAATCGCCATGATGGCAGCAGCTTCCATCACCCAAGACAGAGGATTCCACATGAACCCCAAAAATTTCAAGAATTTGCTCTCCTGAAACACAACGAGAAGACAATATTAGAAAGCAGAAGACCAACGTCTGACTTCACCATAGAACGAGGAAAACCATAGAAATGAAACAGTACCTTTTTCTCTTCAAGCTTGTTGTGGCCGAAAATGGTTAGCCTCTCCTCGGCAGCCTCCGTGGTGAGGCCCTCTCTGCTACATCTCAGATTCTCTAATACTTCCTCAATGGGTATGTTTTCCTACACTCAAGAAGTCCAAAATATTAACACAGAAGAACCTCTTACAAGAACAAAAACCACAGCACAGACACAATAAGAAACCAAAAAAAGGCTTCAAATTGTTCAGATCTATTACCAAATCCACAACTTCCTTCAAAACAGCCTCCAAAACTTCAGACTTGTCCCCCATCTCTTCCCTTTTCTCTAACACCCAGTCACACTCTAACTTCCTCTCACAACAGAATCATTCACAGATCAGAACCCATCAAGGAACCACCATGTAACACAAAAACTCAGAATTGGAACAGAAACCAAGCAATACCCAGTTTAAACAACTAAAAAAAAAAAAAACCGGTTTTGAACCCAAATTTAAGGTTAGAGACCAAAATGACGATAGTCCACCAACACGAAATCTGCAAGAAAACCAGGGAGAAGAACCGCTAAAAGAGCAGTGGAGTGGTGGCAAGCCAATAAACAGTCGCAACCTTTTTGTACTCTCTTTGAACAAAATATCAAATAAGCCCTGCAACAAAACTTTTAAGGTTTTGTTTGGTTTATAAACATCTCTCAACTCATTTCAACTCATTATTACAACTTTTTCAAATCTCAACATAAAATATAATAAATAATTTAACTTTTTCAAATTTCAAAATAATAATAATATTAAAAAATAATATTCTAACAATATTTTATCATCTCAATTCAACTCACTTTAACATCCAAACGCAACCGCGTATCAAAGAACTGAAAGAAGCACCTTGGAACTTTTACTCCTTACTTTACGCTAGTACGGATTTGTATCCGGCTTCATGCCGAAATATAAGGTTTAGCAATATTTAAAATTGAGGTAGGTTTGGATATAAAAACGCTTTTATTTTATTTTTTATTATAAATTTTTTAAATTTTTATATAAAATATAATAAATAATTTAATTTTTTAAAATTAAAATAATATTTTAATAATATTTTATTTAATTTTTAATTTTAATCTTTATTTAAAATCATCTTATTTCATCTCATCATCCAAACGAGAATTAAAGTTATAAGACAGTAGTCATGTAGAGATATCAAATTTATATCTAAACTCTAGAAAACCTCAACACTAACGAGAGATACACAGATTTTTTTTAATTATTTTCATATTTTTGCTTTAAATTGAAGATATTTTTATCAAATTATTTATAAGATAGAATATTAGATACAGTAGCGAAATATGCAAATATTGCGTAATTTTTTTATAAAAAAGTAGAGTTCATTACTAAAAAAAAAAATTAATTTTTTTATGTAAGTTTTATATTTACTAATTTTTTCTAAAAAAATTACGTGACGTTTGTGTATTTCACGATTGGAAATGTCATTTCTCAATTATAAGAGTTATTTTTGTATAAATAAAAGAGTAATAACTTACAAGTCCCAAATATATAAGGCACATGCATTTTCATAAGAAAAAATAGACTGCATCATGAAAAAAAAAAAAAATTATTCTAAGTTCTCTACACCACACACCATTTACATGGCATCCACATTATTTAAATAGTAAGATTTAATTTGTAAGACTCAAATTTTAAAATTTATCTTCTAAATAAAATTATATCACGTGTATGGTGTGTGGTGTAGAAATCTTAGAATGAAAAATTCTACTTATCATCACCACACACCACACACCATACATAATTTTTTATTTTTTATTGTTTTCTCTTACTAAATGTATAGTGTACAGATAATAAGTAAAAGAACTCAATTAGTTTAAGAAGAATAAAATTAAAAAAAAAATTATGTGTGATGTGTGGGATGATAAATAACAAAGCTCGAGTAAAATAATATTACATAAAAAAAAAATTCTTTATAGTAAAGCCCACTTTTTTACAACTGGTGCCAAAATTTGCACATTTTATACTTATACATAGCATTACTCTTAAAAATTATATAAAATAAAATTATTATTTTTCTAAGTCTTAAAATCTTTTGTCCGTTCTACTTTGTTTTTTTTTTTTTTTTTTTTGGTTTAAAAGGACATCTCATTGATAACATATATCAATTATAGAATTTGTCTAACAAGACATTACCTGAGATAATCTCAGGACTTTCTCAATCATTACAATCTCACTCTCATAGGGGAAACTTAACTTAACTAACTAATGTGCCACACAATTTCCAGTTCTTGGAACCCATGACACCTACCAATCTACCCTCCTTTGAAGCATTTATTGTATATCTTTCACAATTTGTCCAAACCAAGCCAATTTTCACCCTTAGCGATCACTGTCTTCACAAGCACCTGTGCCATCACCTTCAAATATAGCATTACCGAAGTTAAGTTCATTACATAGTTTTATAGCTCTACACAAAGCAAAACATTCGGCCAAAACTGGTTTTGAATTAAATGGCTTGTTGACAAACAGCGATGCCAATATCTCCCCTTCATGATCACGCACAATCACCCCAATTCCCATTTTTCTTGCACCTTCATCAACTGTTGCATCCTAATTGGCCTTAATGAAATCTTCAATTGGTCTTTTCCATCTTTGAGCAATATGCTTTTCAGATCCCCCTTGATGAACCCCCTGCCCTTGCTCCTGTGCTTCATTAAACATCTCCAATAGCTCATCAATACCTTGGATTATCTTGCTAGGATCCGTCATTTTGCCTTGAAACAGGAAGTGATTTCTTCTTAGCCAGATCCTCCACATAGCAACAACTATATTTCAGCTCAGCTTCTGTCAAACAATCACTAAGTCTCTTCTATAGCTCCGTCTTGCCTTAAAATAGGAAGTGATTTCTTCCTGTCCGTTCTACTAATTGCATGAATTAATGCTATTAAGTTTATTGATTGTAAAATAGATGTATAAAAATATCTATCTCTATTATATAAGTGCCTATCTAACTGCTATAGTGTTTTTTCTTGCTCTCCCATCAAATTTCCGTTAACTTCTGCCCTGCCTTGCACATCTTCCGACCTCTTCTTCATTGCCAAATACTTCAACAATCCTGCAAGTTGTTTCTCTCTTTGCTCTTGCAATATTGATCTCAATCTCTCATTCTACTTCCAGACGAAGAAATAAACCAATTAGAAATTAAGATCTGCTAAACATTTGACAAAATAAGAAGAAACCCAACGATTCAATTCCAACAATAATGTGGGAAAACAATAGAATTCTGGCCTTAGTAATCTGAAAATAATATGAAGGTGTTTTGTCTAACCTGTGCTATGATATATTAATCTATCTCTTGCCTCTGTCCCTCAAATGGAGAATCTATGCTTTGAGAATACAGCATTGGTAGATGACTATTGTTGCTGATGGCATTGGTGTTGTCTTCCAAGGAAGAAGTTAGAGAACTGTTCTAAAAAAACAAGTTCTGATTCCTCTGTTGCTGATTTTGTAGCTGATGCACGTGTTGTCGTTGTAATTGTTGTTTCTATTGGGAATTGCACGGGTTGGAAACCGAGAAGAGGAAGAAGAAGAAGGAAGGTAGCGGCGCTTAGGAGAGAAGAAAATAAGAAAAAAACCTTAGGCCAAAACTGCGTCGTTTGAGGAAGAGAGGGTTGGGCTGAAAACAAGCCCCCGGGTTGGGCTTCACAAAGCCAAACAGGCTAGGCCCAAAACAGAGAAAACTCACTAAAAACAAGTCATATCTGAAAAATACAGGCTCAATAAAATAAAAAGACAAATAAATAGAAAAAAGGTAAATAAAAACACTACAACTAAAAATTAACAAAATAAAACAATAAAATCCAACAATAAAATAAATTAAAATAGAGAGTAATTTAAATATTAAATAATAATTAATATCAAGAAATTACGTCGAAATAAATTTCACAACTATTTAATCTAATTAGATAAACGTATTTTACACGTTATTTTGACCTAATATATTTAGAAGTGACAGAAGACAAGTCTGATATTGACATCATCGTTATTGACAATTTAATGGAATGAGGACAGCAACCAAGGCCTTGAATCGTAGAGCTCACGTGCATCAGCCCCTAATCTTTTCAAACTCTATCACGTAACTTGTTTGCTTAAACTCTCACAAACTTCGTTGCCTTTTAATTCAATTAACCAATAGGAAACCATATATATATAATTAGCGAGTAATGGTTATATCCTCCTTAATTTATATTATTCATTTTGTTAGTCTAACGTGCTACGTAATTTATTAAAAAAATTAAGAACATAAACGCAAAATGGTAAAGAAAATCTAGAATTTTAATCTTCATCTTTTATGCTTTCCAACGCCATTTTATTTTGAGTATATGTTTTTTTAATTTTTTTAATAAGGCTCCATACATCATATTGTAGTATCACGTCAAGTATCAAAGTGAGTGGTATAAATTAGGGGCATAGTATAATTACTTTATTCAAGTTTTGCTATTTATTATTCTCATACAATACATCATACTTTTTTTTATTTTTTTATTTTTTTTTAGTTTTATGCTTCCTAAACTAATTGAATATTCTATTCATTATTCATATATCACACATTTGGTTAGAGAAATAAAAAATAAAATAAAAATTATGTATAATGTGTGGATGATGAGTATAATTTTTCTACTCATAATTAGTTGGGTTAAATATAAACGAAGTGTTATAGTCACAAAAAATCTTATAAAAATAAATCTAAAAACTGATATAGTTTTATATAATATCTTATATCTACTTTATATTAAAAGCAACTTTATAATCTAACGTACTATATCAAAGTACGCAAGTTTGTGAATTTATTTTTATAAGATCTCTTTGTGGCTAAAACATTTCTTTAAAATTAATCAATATAGTTTATTTCAAAATCAAATTACTTTCAAACTTTTTTATTATATTTTTTTTTCTCATAGTTTTAATAAAGATTTTAAATTGACCCCAATGGTCAGAAAATCCGTTGGTAAAATGTTAGAAACGCCGTATCAGCACCAATCAACATTCCATAACTGTTACTTGAATAAATAAATAAAAATCAGTCATAAAAATTAAATGTATTTACAATATATTTTCTAGAAAGAAAAAGTAAACAAAATCTCTCCCCATAGGGAAGGGCAGGGGGCCCGCACCTCGCTATCCCACCCCGTCTGCATGGTGAGGTGGACAACCGCACCCGCCCATGCGGAGGTGAGGGCCCCTGCCCCGCAAGGAGAAATTCTAACGGGGAGCGGGTTGACCCAGCAGGGCTTTGCCATGCCCTTGTCCCGCTAGGACACAGATTTATATAAATATATATTTATACATGTATATATAAATATAAATATTTCTATAAATAAATTGCATATATTTATATACAATTTGTCAGAGATCTATTCACTTCATTGCACTGAGTCTCACATTACTTAAATAAGAATATTGTATTGCCTTTGTCTCCTATATAAAGATTGGCTTAAGAGGTCAAGGCAATAAAGTGAATACAACTCTAACAAATTATGGTTATATTTACAAATTTTAATTTACAATTTTAATTATGTAAAAATCTAGGTCCAAAAAATTATGTTTAGACTCAAAAATAATTTTAAGTCCAATGGATTATGGGTACCATTGGATTGGGCGGGGGGCGGGACAGATGAGGTGTTCGACCCTACCCCTGGCATCAGGGCAAGGAGCCCCGTCCCCTGCCTCCTGGGGTGGAGTGCGGGGGTGCAGACCCTATTCCTAGCATGGGCAGGTGCGAGGAATGGTCGACCTTACCCCTGACTCTGCAGGTAACACCTCTACCTCCCCATGTGTTGGATGGCTCATCACGGGTGGCTCAATGGCCCAGAGGTGGCCTGGGTGGCAGAGGGTTCCTCCACTGCCCTTTCGATCATGGGGAATGGCTTTTTGAAAAAAAAAAAATTATTTTTTTGATAAAGATATTAAATTGGCCCCAATGGTCAGAAAATCCATTGGTAACATGTTAGAAACGCCATATCAGCACCTATCAACATTCCATAACTGTTACTTGAATAAATAAATAAAAATCATTCATAAAAATTAAATGTATTTACAATATATTTTCTAGAAAGAAAAAGTAAACAAAATCCCTCCCCATAGGGATGGGCGGGGGACCCGCACCTCCCTATCCCACCCTGTCCGCATGGTGGGGTGGACAACCGCACCCACCCATGCAGGGGCGAGGGCCTCTGCCCCGCAAGGAGAAATTCTAACGGGGAGCGAACTGACCCAGTAGGGCCCCGTCCTGCCCTTGTCCCGCTAGGACATAGATTTATATAAATATATATTTATACATATATATCAATATAAATATTTATATAAATAAATTGCATATATTTATATACAATTTGTCAGAGGTCTATTCACTTCATTGCATTGAGTCTCACATTACTTAAGTAAGACTGTTGTATTGCCTTTGTCTCCTATATAAGGATTGACTTAGGAGTTCAAGGCAATAAAATTAATACAACTCTAACAAATTATGGTTATATTTACACATTTTAATTTACAATTTTAATTATGTGGAAATTTGGGTCCAAAAAATTATTTTTAAGCCCATAAATAATTTTAAGTCCAATGGATCATGGGTACCATTGGATTAGGCGGGGGGCGGGATGGATGAGGTGTTCGACCTTGCCTCTGGCACCGGGGCAAGGAGCCCTGTCCCCTTCCTCCCGGGGTGGAGTGCGGGGTGCAAACCCTACTTCCAGCATGGGCAGGTGTGAGGAATGCTCGACCTTACCCCTATGTCTGCGGGTAACACCTCTACCTCCCCATGTGTTGGATGGCTCGTCACAGGCAGCTCAATGGCCTAGAGGTGGCCTGGGTGGCAGAGGGTTCCTCGACTGCCCTTTCGATCATGGGGAATGGCTTTTTGAATTTTTTTTTATTTTTTTTATTTTTATCATTTTTATGACTATTAGTTTTTTATTCAAGTAACACGTGTCAAGCATCTCTTGGTTGGTTAGTATCGGCGTGACGCTTTCTAAATTTTTAAAAAGTTTACTACGGATTTTTGATTGCATAGATCAATCTCATCGTATCAAAATTAAATGAATTAAAAAAATTCAACTAGAAAGTCAAGTAGTAGTTTAGTTTTGTAGCAGCAACGTGAATTATTTTTTGTATTTAACCTAAGTTATTTTGGGTGATGATATTTCAAATAGTATCAATAGTAGAGCATATTATTCACGTCATTTAAATTATATGATTTGATTGGTAATAATTAAATTTTAAAATTTATATTCTCGATCAAATTATATCATACAAATATTTTATTATATGCTTTATACACGAATTTGAGAATAAAATATTTAACACACTACATCAACACGATTGAGCTGACAATATATAATAAAGTTATAGCTTGATTTTTAAGTTTCTAAATCTTTTAATTTTTTATGATTAATATATGTTTCCCACATTAATAATGCTGTTATTGTTACAACTACACACCTTTATTTTTGTTACATAGTTGTATTAAGGAGAGGAAACTAAATTTGGTAACATTATTATTAATTAGCTTTTCGGTTAATGAAACATTAGTTATAAATTTTCTCATTTTCCATTCAAAATAAAAGAAATTAAAAACAAAAAAACCCTAAAATAACTCATAAAAATGCATCTTATTAAATGAAAAAATAAAATAAATCTTAAAATAATTTGCAGCGGATTAGAAATTTGGGTTTTTTCTTGGTATCCAAACAAGTCTTATATTTGGATTTTGGTTTGTAACTTATTATAAGGTGCATGGTAGACACCAAATTGTCACCTATTCTTCTTTCCCCACATATGTCCTTTAGCCACATTTCATTCCAAATGTATGATTATCCAAAATATATGTACCTTATAATTTCCAAATTTGGATGATGTGCACATATTTTGCCTGCATGTTGTCACTTGTCAGCATTATCTTATCTATTTTAACTGATTTTTATATATTATTCAGTATTTAAATGATAATTACTTAACATGTATCACATGATATAATAAGTATTATTAACAATAATAAATCTCAGATAAAATAAAATTTATTTACATATCAAATATATTCGTTCATTTCAAAGGGTAAGAATTTCCCTTTTTTGTAAAAAAAAAAAAAAGTGTAAAAAAAGAAATATATATTTGTTACCATATAAAATTCAATTTGTAATATACATACATACACACATGATGCCAAGGGATGATGTATGTATGGGTAATGAGAGTGTATGGGCCCCATTTCAATTAACTCATGACTTTAGCTAACATAAGAGTACTGGCATTGCCATCCAAATATTTGTCACATTTATCTCAAATTTATTTGCATTAGATTAGTCAAAGTAATAAGTCTTTGGCTTTGAGTTACAATGACAAGCACCTGCTGGTCATATTTAACGAGTTTCTATACATAGACCAAATGAATAAATTATTCGATAAAATCCCATCTAACTTGAAAATCTATCCTTAGTTTTCAAGTTCTTCTTCTATATTGTACTTTGTAACTTTTATATTTTTTATAAATAAAAAATAATAAGTTGAGGAAGTAGTTGAAAAATAATAATTTAAGTATTAAATTAAATTATTAATTAATATATAGTTTATTAAAAAATAATATTATTAAAAAAATATTATTTTATTATTTTAACTAATTTAATGAATAATCTAATATAAATTTATCTAACCAAATATTAATATTATAGTCGAAGCTTAAATTCCTAGCCAAAATTTAAACTTGATAATGACTAAATTATTACTAATGCTCTAAGCCAGCCATGCATACGTGCACCAATCAACAAAAGTCACAGCTGCTAATAATCCTAACTTCTGCCAAAACATTAATTGCTCAATAGAATAATAAATAAATTGAAACAAAGAAAGTCATTAGAGTCAGTGATGAGTCATGACCGATGATTCTGCTTTTCCCAATTCTCTTCCTCTCCGCTTTCTTTTCTTCTTCCTTTTATCTTTTTTTTTTAAAATATATTATTTTAAGTTTTATTATAGTTTATTGTTATTATTTTTTTACGTCTTTAATTTACGTGCAAAAATATATATATATAAATATAAATAAATATAAATAAAAATTATTATTAAAAATATCTATTTTATATACATAATATGATATCATATAAATCATACATCTCTTTAAATAAAATGTTAGATTCGTTAGATTGAATTATAAATTATGTAAGTATAGTATAAAATTAATTTTTTATATAGGGTATATATTTATTATTATTCTTTTAAAAAATATATTATTAAAATATATTATTTACATATTTTATAACTATAAATATTATTTATTTTTATATAATAATCAATGATGTTTTAAATCTGGTCGATGTGACACTGAATCTTTTCAGAAATAAGAAAGATGATAGACATGATATCATATTTTATATAATTATATTTTAAAGGAGAAAGATTGTTTACATGTTTGATATGTATGTGTTCGTTTTCACGAATAAAATGCATTTATAATATAGTAGTAATTAATTTGCAGTATTAAAATAACAATAATTATATATATATATATATATATATATGAGGAATGTTACGTACAGTTGGAAAATATGTAAATATCATATAGTTATTTTAAAAAAGAGTAAAGTCTATTATTAAAAAATTAATTTTTTTAATATAAATCTTATATTTATTTATTTTTTTCAAAACGACTGCACGACACTTACATACTTACAACTATAAGTATCATTTATATATATATATATTTACTCCATCGTAAATTTCAAACCTTGATCACGTCTTGTTGACTCCAATTGCATGGCTTTCGTAGCTCACCCGCCCATCAACAACCCTACCGCTCGGTCTCAAAGTTTTCAGCTTTGGCAATATAATACGGATCATAGATATTAAATAATCGTACAAATTAACGTAATTTAATGTGATTAATTAAAATATAAAATTATTTTTATTATAAAATAAATTACATTAAATAAAATCAGATTTTTTTATGTAACCTATAAATAGTTGCAGAAGTTATTCGTATATATTAAGGATGCGTTTGGAACATAAAATACTCTCAATTCATCTCAACTCATCATTATAATTTTTTTGAATCTCAACACAAAATATAATAAATAATTCAATTTTTTTAAATCTTAAAATAATAATAATATTAAAAAATAATATTTTAATAATATTTTATCATTTTAATTCAACCCACTTTAACGTTTAAACTCGAGATGTGAGAGGATGAGGTGCATGCATTACGTGTGTTATTGGCACCACTGTACGACGTTACTTTGTTTGGTGGGAAAATTAACCTCGTAAGTACTAGCTAGTACTTTAGCTAGCAGGGTTTAATAGGTTTTTTCTCGTAATTATTATTGGATCGTGATGGATATGTAGGTTTGGTGGTTCATGTGGAAAACAAGATCGATCGATCGATGACGTTTCTTAGTTTATGTTTTTATATGTTTTATGGTATTTTATATAATTAAGAAATATTATTATTATTATTAATAGGTAGGGCACCCTAGAAAAATGGAAAAGATACAAAAAGAAGGCAGCCCAACAAACATATGACAATTGTTACATTTAGGGCTCTGCAGGTGACCCATAAAACTGATAGACTTGCTTAAGATAACCTGACCTGACTTGGCTTATATCGGGTTGTTATGTGATCGGGTTGGAGACCTGACTATTAACGGATTTTTTATGTTGCTCTCAACTCGTCCGAATATAAATACTAACTTATCTTTAGATTTCAATTCTCAATTTCTCATACTCAAACTCTAGCCGCCACTACCTCTTTCTCGACCTCTTAAGTTGCAGATTGTGTCTTTCGAACAATCATTGGTCAAAATCGAATATGGAGTGTGATCAAAGAGTTAGGGTGGTAGTGGACTTTTCTCTTTGCAGCAAGAAAGGACTAAAATGGGTAGAGGGCACGAAATGTAGCTCTAGAAAGCTTCACAAGCCAAAAAAATAGTTTACTAAAAAAAAAAAAAAAAAATTATAAATTGATGTGACTAAATATGATACATAGAATTTATTTAAAAGAAAAAGATGATATGTCACATTAAGTACATCAGTTTGTAAGTTTGTATATATGAATTGTCATTAGAAACTAAACATTTTTCTTTCTCCAGTGTTCTTTCATATTTAAACCTTCTTTTTTAGCTTTTTACAATGTCAAAATAGTTTTTTTTTTCTTTTTTTTTTTAAAAGAACTCTAAAGTCAAAAAATTGGTAATGAGTTTTTAAAACCAAACCAACCCTTAAAGCAATGAGGGTGTTGGACCTATTTTCTTCTTTATAATAAATACCAAAAAAGGGAGAGAGCAAAATCAGAAATGAACATTTCAATCATCAATTAATGGATAAAAAAGGGGAAAAAAATAAAAAGGTTTAATTTGTTCTACTTTTCTACACTACATGACTATCTAGCATTAATTGAAATGGTGTTTCTGCCTCATTTGTTTTTATAATACATCTCATTTCATCTCATAATTATAATTTTTTTAAATCTTTATACAAAATAAAATAAAAAATATAACTTTTTCAAATTTTAAAAAAATAATAATATTAAAAATATATATTTTAATAATATTTTAATCTACAACTATTGAATTTTGTGTAGAGCAGTAGATAATCTGTCAAAAATCATGCTATTAATATCATCTAATCCCTGATCAAGGCTTTAATTCAACTTAAATATATGTTTTTTTATGGCATAGATTCCCTTTCACGTGATTCAATAAGAGGAAGGGAGAAAGTGGGACGTAACCCAAATCCAATATGGTTTTTAGGCAAAGATCAGATGTTTGATTTTGTCAACAAATCAGATATATATAATTCCTTTGATTATACAAAAAGAAAAGCATTTTTGTCATTTTTCTTTTCTTGGCATCATTTATTTAATTTCGATCATTATTACAAAGACTTTCACATTCAATGATCATTAGGCATCATGCCCACGTGGGTCGGTTGAAAAACGTCTTTGGCTTGTCTACCTCCCGGTTGGTAAACTACACCTTCCATATAGTTTATATACTTAAATTTGGTTTACCTATATAGTTAAATCTGGTTTGTAAACTACACCTTATAAGTTAAAGTAAAATTCATTATTTATACATTAAGAATAATATCAATGTTAGAAAATTATAATTAGAATTAAAATAAATAAAAATATTAAAATTAATATTTTAATATAATAGTAATAGATTTAGAGAGTCTGTTATTTTGTATTGTTGAAAAATGACTAGTTAAATTTATAAAAATAAGAATTCTATGAGATGAGGTAATTAGATGGAATGAGAATTCTGTGAATATTAGAGAAATGATTTGTGAATAATAGTGAAATTATTTGAATTAAGATGTTTTTATTGAGTTTTGAGAAATGAGAGAGAAAACTTTAATATAAATATTATAAAGTTAAAAGACTATTTGAATATAATTTTTGTTTTAAAATTTGAAAAAATTGTATTATTTTTTTGTGTTTATTTGGAAGTTTAGGAAAGTTTTAATGATTAGATGAAAGATTTGAACATCTGAAATTAAAAAGTGTTATGTCTTTAAATGATGTTTATGAATGAAATTATAAAATATTTTAAAATAAGATAAAATGTTCACAACTCATTTCACTTCTCAAATATAGCCTTTAGAGTTCTTATTTCCTTCAAGACTTTAGGATGTAAAATGAAAGAAAAATAAATATATAAATTGAGTTTCACCAAAATTTATCATCTTTTTCTCTCCCACTTTGAATTCTAACCTTGTTTATTTTCACAGATGAGTTGAGATGAAAGTTAAAAATTAAATAAAATATTGCTAGAATATTGTTTTAATATTATATTTGTTTTGGAATTTGAAAAAGTTAAATTTTTTTATTTTATTTTGTGTGAAAATTTGAAAAAGTTGTGATGATTAGATGAGATGAGATAAAATGAGTTGAAAAGTTTCGGGAAAACAAACTATTAGCAGTATACCATAGCTTGGCACACTCAACAACAGTGAGAGTCTATGGAGCAATAAGGAAGCACGAGATTCTTGGAGGAAAAAGGGGGAAGACTCTCACAATATTGCTGAAATCAGTGGAGAGACATTGAGAGGTATTGGAGCTCTAACGGCAACAAGTTCAAACCAAAGTGATGATCTAGCAAGTCTTAAAAATAAGGAAGAATCAGATCAACATGAAGATATATCAGTTTTGGCTAATAAGGGAGATCCTAATATGAAGCTATCAATAACAAAAGAATTCGAGATCAATGCCAACTGTAGGAAATTCTATTCAAGATCAACACTAACTGCAGAAAATCAGAAATATACACCAACTACAAAATATGAGGATCATATGTCAACACAACAGATTTTATGGGATTCATTTTAATTTTTGAATATGGAAGATCATTATATTACTTAGCTTAAATACTCCTCTTGTATAGTCTAAGGGTTCATGTTGTCATTCATTAAAAATAAAACATCATTTTTATTCAAATTATCTTCTGTTATTTTCTCTGTTTTATTTTTCTTTATTGGTATCAAGAGCCATTATGAACCTTAGGCAGCATACCACAGCTCCTTTTTCCGCTCACCATGGCTACACTATCTCTCAATGTTGGCAACTTCATCACTCTAAGACTCATCCCAAATAACTATCCCTTGTGGCGTGAGCAAGCATTAGCTCTAGCTAAGAGCCAAGAATTAGTGGGGCATCTCACAAATGAACATCCTGCACCAAACAAATATATTATACCAAACCCAAGCAACTCCACAAGTGCAGACAATACAATTGCTCAATTAACAGATGCTTTCATAACATGGCAAAAGTCTGACCATCTTCTTCGAGAGTGGATCATTGGGACGCTCCCTGAGGAAGCTCTCGGACTCGTCGTTAGTCTTGATACAACACATGCAGTATGAGAGGCTCTCAAGAATGCATATGCCCAAGAATCACAAGAACGTGAATTCACTTTGCGTCAACAGCTTACCTAGCTTTGGAAAGAAAACCACACAGCAATCACATAGCACATCCACACTTTCAAAGGTCTCTGTGACAATTTAGTAGCAATTGGGAAGCCTGTTCCAGACCAAGAAAATGTATTGTGTCTCCTCACCAGCCATGGTCCACAGTTTGAAACATTCACAACAACTATGTTAAAGCCTCCGAGACCATCCTATTTTGAGTTGGTTTCTCAAACCTAAAATTATGATAAAATGCAAAATTGGTTATCTAGCCACACCGACGTACAAGTTTCAACACTCTCTCATCAAGTGACATTTTATGGAAAACAACAATAACAACGTTCTCAGACAAACAATTTAGGATATCGTGGTTCAACACAAAAATTCACGTCAACTGGACATAGATTCTAGACACAACAAAGCAAGGATTAAAGCCAAGCCTACAACTTTTCTCCTGCAAGTGCACAACGTCGACCTCCACCACCAAGTGAATGTCGCATGACACCGTCCGAAAGGGAGAAATATCGTGATCAATAGTGTCAATATTGCAGCATGATGGGCTATATTGCCAAAATATGTTGTGGGTACCAAAAAAATCAACTTCACAAGATGCAATTCCACAAGCACTTGCTGCATTGACACTAGACAATACCATAGCAGACACATAATGGATTATCGACACCGGGGTTCCAATCACAGGACAGGTAAGCCAGGTATGTTAACTAATATTCGACATTATTTTGGTTCCGACTCAGTGTTAATTGGAGATGGATCTTTCATGCCAATTCTTGCAATTGGAGACTCTTATATAAAGCAAAAAAAAAAAAAAAATCAGCCTTACCTCTAAATAATGTGTTATTAGTTCCTAATCTGAAAAAGAACTTGCTTTCTGTAAGTCAGCTAACCACTCAATTTCTTGTTAATTGTGAGTTTTCTAATGTAGATTTTTGTGATAAGGAACGAGAAACAGGACATGCAATGATAATAGGGAAACGTAAGGGTGATCTCTATGTCCTACCCACTTCAACAAAACTTTAGTTCTCTCATCGTTTCAAGTCTAGTACAGCAGAAGTTTGTCATCAACGCCTCGGCCACCCTCAATCTTTAGCTTTGCAAATGTTAAACAATAAGGGATTAATTGATGTTGTAGGGACAACAAAATCAAAACATCTTTGTGATAGTTGTCAACTAGGAAAGGTTAGTCGTTTACATCTATGTCCTACCCACTTCACCAAAACTTTATTTCTCTCATCGTTTCAAGTCTGGCATAGCAGAAGTTTGGCATCAACGCCTCGGCCGCCCTCAATCTTCAGCTTTGCAAATGTTAAAAAATAAGGGATTAATTGATGTTGTAGGGACAACAAAATCGCAACATCTTTGTGATAGTTGTTAACTAGGAAAGTTTAGTCGTTTACCTTTTTCTTGTTCAGAACACTCAAGTACCAGCATTTTTGAGAAAATTCATTGTAATTTGTGGGGACCTGCTTCTGTTCTTTTTATTGCAAAATTCAGATATTATGCTTGTTTGGTTGATGATTTTTCTAAGTATACATGGATTATCCCTTTACGGCAAAAATCTGATTTTTTCAATGCATATTTAGCCTTTGAAAAATATGTTGCTCAACAATTCAAAAGCAAATAAAAACTTCCATTCCGATGGAGGAGGTGAGTTCATCAATTCAAAACTGTCAACTCACTTTCTTTTCACAAGTATTTTTCATCAAATATTAGCTCCATACACTTTCGAGCAAACTGGTATGGTTGAAAGACGACATAGAACTATAAGAGAATTAGGTATGACTATGTTGTTTCTTTGTGGTTCTCCTTTATTTTTATGGGTAGAAGCTTTCACTACAACTGTTTATCTCATGAATCGGCTACCCTCATCAGCTCTCAATTTTGAAACCCCATATTTTGCATTGCATGGAACACATCCGATTTACTCATCACTTCGAGCCTTTGGATCTAAGTGCTTTCCCTACACTTGGGATACACGATGTCAGAAGCTTGATCCTAAAACACTTCTTTGCATCTTTGTTGGCTACAGTGAAAAACATAAGGCTTATAAATGTTTTCATCCATCAAGCAAGAAGTTTTTTTTATCTCTCAGCATGTTGTCTTTGGTGAGCTAATTTTTCCTTATAAGTCTGCTAATAAACAGTATCTCAAACCATCACAGAGAACATTGAAAATGACTTTCCAGAATTCCTTGCCAACACTGGCACAACAAAAATTCCATCACCACATGAGACACACACACCAGAAAATTTAGAAATACATCCAACCGTAGCCCCATAGCTAGCAACCATATCAACAGAATTACCACATCATACACATGCTCCTGCAGAACACACACATCCCATGGTCACTAGATCAAAACTAGATGTGGTAAAACCCAATCCTAAGTATGCCTTGAACATAATCACCTCTACCAATATACCCCGTGACCTTCAAAACATCAAAACAACCTTAGCACAACCTAGTTGGAAAGTAGCCATGAATGAAGAGCTTGCTACTCTTCATCAAAACGAGACATGGAAACTTGTTCCCTGTACATCTAACATGCATGTCATTGGCTCAAAATGTGTATTCAAGTCAAAACTTAAGCCTGATGGGACTTTAGATCGACTCAAAGCACGTTTGGTTGCAAAAGGATATCATCAAGTTGATGGAATAGACTACACTGTAAATTTTTCTCCCATTATCAAATCAGGAACAATTCGTATGATTATAACTATCGCTATTAAGCAGTGGTCTATTCATCAACTAGATGTAAAAAGTGCTTTTTAGCATGGATTAATTTCTGAAGATCTATATATGTAGCAACCACCAGGAATGACAGATCCGCAACATCCAACATATGTTTGCAAACTAAAAAAAGCACTATATGGATTAAAACAAGCACCACGTGCTTGGTTTGATCGATTTAGTGCTTTTCTTCTTAAATTTGGTTTTTTTTGTAGTCTAGCCGATCCTTCATTGTTTGTTTATCATTCTGAATTTGGTTCATTATTTTTACTTATTTATGTGGATGACATATTGCTTACAGGATCTGCTCCAGCACTTGTTGCAAATTTCATTAAGTTACTAAGCGATGAGTTTGCAATGAAAGATTTGAGACCAATTCATCACTTTCTTGGAATGGAAATCACGGTAACAAACAATGGACTTCATCTATTTCAGTCCCACTACGCTCTTACCATACTTGAACGATCCAATATGGCAGATTGCAAGCCTATGAGTACACCTCTTGAAGCTAAAACCAAAACTTCTTCTAATGAAACTCTCATGGAAGACCCAAGTTACTACCGAGGTCTTGTTGGAGCCTTGCAATACCTTACATTCACTAGCCCAAATATTTCATTTAGTGTTAATTATGTATCCTAGTTCATGTATGCTCTCATGATGACAAACTTAAAAATGGTTCGACGTATCCTGCGATATATCAAATGAACAATTGAAATGTGATTACATTTTTCTTCACACACTACACTTGATCTTTTTGCTTTCTCAGATGCAGACTGGGCAGGGTGTCCTACTATAAGACGATCAACCACAGGCTACTGTACGTTCCTGGGAGGGAACCTCATCTCGTGGTGTGCAAAAAAATAACATACAATTTCATGATTAAGCACGGAAGCAGAGTACCGTGCTATGGCTAACACAGCAGTCGAACTCACTTGGATGACGTTCATTCTCAAAGACCTTCGAATTACAATGACGTCTCCTCCCATACTCTACTGTGACAATCTCAGCACTCTTCATATGACAGTTAAACCTATATTCCATGCTCGAAGTAAACACATTGAGTTGGATTACCATTTTGTGTGTGAATGAGTTGCACGTGGACTGCTTATCACTCAACATATCTCCACTGATAATGAAGTTGATGATCTCTTCACAAAACCAATGTCAAAAGCAGCCCTTCAATATTTCCGAACCAAACTTTGCCTCCAACCTTGGCAAAATTTGAGGGAGGGTATTAGTAGTATACCACAGCTTGACACACTCAACAACAGTAAGAGTCTATAGAGCAATAAGGAAGCACGAGATTCCTGGAGGAAAATGGAGGAAGACTCTCACAATATTGCCGAAATCAGTGGAGAGACATTGAGAGGTATTGGATCTCTAACGACAACAAGTTCAAACCAAAATGATGATCCAACAAGTCCTAAAAATAAGGAAGAATCAGATCAACATGAAGATATATTAGTTTCGACTAATAAGGGAGACCCTAATATAAAGCTGTCAATAACAAAAGGATCCGAGATCAATGCAACTGCAGGAAATCCTATCCGAGATCAACACTAATTGTAGAAAATCAGAGATATACATCAACTACAAAATCTGAGGATCATATGTCAACACAGCAGATTTATGGGATTCATTTTAATTTTTGAATATGGAAGATCATTGTATTACTTAGCTTAAATACTCCTCTTGTATAGTCTAAGGGTTCATGTTGCCATTCATTAAAAATAAAACACCATTTTTATTCAAATTATCTTCTGTTATTTCCTCTATTTTATTTTTCTTTCTCAAACGAGGCCAAATTTAAAATTGTCGAACAAGAATTTAAAATACCTAATTGCATCTTTTTAAATAAAAAATTGTTGTAAGCTAATCATGAAGGTCACAGAACATGCTACAAGAAATACTGCTTTTTGCGGCCAAATTTATTTCCAGTGCTTTGTATTTGGCGCAAAAGTCAAGAATCACTGTTGAAAGAATTCATTTGCGCTAACTTAAATCGTTGTTAAAAAAATATTCTAAGTAAAAAAATGTGCTTTTTTTTTTTTCCGTCGATTGCAATTTTCGCCGTGGAATACCATCATGACCACTCTACATTTATGCATAGGAGCAATACTCTTCTTGATCATTTTAGGTTGTGCTTGGTAGTACTATGATTGAGTATTTTATCATTATTTTTCACATACTTTTTATTATTTTTTACTACTATTTACTACAATTTAATATTTTATCATTATTTTTTTACTACTATTAACAGATTATCTGAAATCACCTCACTACCTGAACGTAGCCCCGTTTGGATGGTGAAAGTGTTTCGTTTCGTTTCATCTCATCTCAACATCATTACAATTTTTTAAATTTTCACACAAAATATAATAAATAATTCAATTTTTTAAAATCTCAAAATATTAATAATATTAAAAAATAATATTCTAACTATATTTTATTCAACTTTCAACTTTCATCTAAAATCATCTCATCTCATATCATTTTTATCTAAACTTTCCTGGTTTGCTTTGAAGACTAAAATCCAAAATTTTGAAAACCTTTTATCTCATTATTACAATTTTTTTCAAATTTTCACACAAAATAAAATAAACAAGTCAATTTTTTCAATTCTCAAAACAAAAATAATATTAAAAAATATTTTATTCATATTTTTAATTTTAATATAAACTCATCTTATCTCATCTCTAAAAATAAATTAACGATGATGATTTTTGTCACCCCAAGTCGTACTTGGTGACTTAAGATTTAAAGTGGATACCATTTAAGTGATTTATAAAAGAAACTACTTGAAATATGACACATTAATACGTGTAATTGAGAATAAAAGTGTTTAGCACGAGCAATAGCATTAATTGCTCTATGCATAAACATATATGTTTTAGGAAATAAGCACACGATGAAAAACCTGAAGTCCAATCTACTTTTTTCACTCCTTTAAGAACATTAAAAGTATAAAATATTGTTTTTATGCTTATTTTTTACTGTAAAAAAAAGCATAAAATATTGTTCCAGGCTCACCACTAGCTGATCATGACAATTAAGGCATGTGAATATATTCACTTCATGTAACTATCAAAAGTATTATTGAAGATAGATAGATACATCCAGAGGGATGAATCTCAACGTGGAATCGAATTCATGATGTGATGGTGCTCCCAAATCTTCCAGACTTTCTTTCTTTTCAATCACATTATCACGAGGAAAATGAAATAAAGACTAGACTTGGTTTATGTTGGGATTGGACGTGTTAGACGAATTGAAGACTAATTTTGATACTTTGCATCTTAATTTCAACATGAAATGACCTGCAAATTGTAGTTCTGATTAAAAGAAATACAAAAGAAGGTAATATTTATTATTTAAAAACTGCAAATGAATTGAGTTGAATCAAATTCAAATAAGGATATTCGAGCTTGAGTAGCATGCTTATTCGTTCGAACTCGAATATTCTTGTTCGAACTCGGCTCGTTAATCATTAATATTGTTCAAATTCGACTCAAGTTCGACAAAAAATAAATAAACGCTCGAGCTTGAACTCGATTTTTTTAAAACTGAATCTTATGTTTTGATTAAAAAATTCTTATGGTATAACTTTTTATAAAATAAATTAACTTATAATTATAATTAAACAATAATAATACATATAAATGTAATAAACGAAACTATTTAATATATATATATATATAGATAATATAATAAACCAAAAGTTATAATTGTATAAAATATTATTATACAAATTATCTTATACACACTTTGGAAATATAATAAATATATTAAATAACGTAAACTATAAATAAATTGATAATATACAATTAAGTATATAAAATATAACTACATGTAATAAATATAACACATATGTATATAACACATATTACGAGCTTCAAAATGAATTCAAACAAGTTAAGTCGAGTTTATATGAGTTTTGTTCGCGAGCCTAAATCGAGTTCAAACCGAGCATACACGAGCTGCTATGTTCATTTGCAACCCTAGGCAATAACATACAATGCGAGGATAATTTAGTCTGTTTAGACCTTAAAAGAACAAGTAGCATAAAATAGATTGAGACTAAATTATCAAGTAGCAGTGTCAAATGAAGAAGTTGATAGTTTGGGGGGTCATAATATAAACAGATGTTAATTTCTACGTTCTTTTTAATGTTGTTTTTGGTTAAAATAAGGATACAAATACTCAAATGGTATATGATCAATAGTTCCAAACAATGGCTTGCTTGAAAATAGTAATACAATAATATATCCAACTCGAAACTGATTCTTTATTTGGTTGAAGAATAAAGTTATGAGAGAAGTGAATGCTTTGTATTAAATTAGAGATGATGCAACGAAATACAAAAAATATTATGATCTTATAATTTAATTAGGGTATTTATTTTGTTCATAAATAAGGATGTTGAGGCAAAAAAAAATGAGGATATTTTAGGTCACATGCATACATGATGACTTGCATTCTTATCAAAGCTATCTAGATTTATATAATTTTTTTACTATGTTTTTTAATAATTTCACATTCTAAACATATTTATACATCAATTACATATTTAAATTGCATTGCATATTTTCTTATTTAATACTGATCAATTTCCGATTTAAAATCCAACGACCTTTCAAGCCTTGTTCCGGACTTTTTTTTATAGAAATATATTTTTTAATGTTACAAAAATGACGTCATTTTCAAGATTATTGGTTATTATTCATTAATTGTCAAGTGCTTCTCACTCCTCATTCGTTCGATTAAATTTGATAGGAAAATTTGAACTTACAAACCTAAATTTGAAGGTCACCAAACACACCAAGAAAACCAATCGAGATTTTCAAACTAAGCACGTACTCATGAAAACCAAAAGCCCAACCTACTTTTCTTTCACTCCCTTGGGAACATTACAACACACTTTACACATAAAAATGTTCCACCAATTACCCATAATGACAAATCATTCGATCTAAAGCATTCCATACAACTAGATGCATCCATATAAATGTATCTCTTGGTGGAACTCTGACCATGAAATATATCTCTAAAATATTTTTTTGAATTAAAATAGAAAAATAATATATTCAGTCTTAAGGAGTGTAAGTTCCGAGTGCTCCCTTCAAAAAATCTGGAGATCCAAATCCACATGAAAAAAAATTATTTTTTAATAATAGATCTTATTTTTTTAAATGAGTATACGAATCTTGCACATCCTATGATTCTATATAGTATTGTTAAAAAAAAATTCTTATTTATCATGATTTTAATTCAATTGAGAAAACGCAAGCGTCTCATATTAAAAGTGTATTTGGATGTTGAAGTGAGTTGAGTTGAGATGATAAAATATTGTTAGAATATTATTTTTTAATAATATTATTATTTTAAGATTTGAAAAAATTGAATTGTTTATTATATTTTATACTAAGATTTAAAAAAATTATAACGATGAGTTGAGATGGATTTAAAATCTAAATTCATCCTAAATATGAATAACAATATTATTTCTTATTTTAAATTTTATATTAAATAATATGTCGCACTTTGATTTTGTAAATTGATTTCAATTGGATGGGTGGGGCTAATAATTGGAGAGGCATGTGAAATGGAGAGACAAGCGTGGTAGGGTTTGTCAGCATATGCAGTAAACAACTTTAGAAGGCATCCAAAAGGCAACCAATTTACAAAAATTACTAAAAAAATCACATCACATGAGGTTTGTCTGTCCTTTTGTTGTGCAAACCAAGAAAATAAAAATAAAGGTACCATTCCGTACTTCACCGTAACACGTCAAGCCATTTCTCTCTTTAAATTGAGAGGAAGCAAAAGAGAATGGAATGGAGGGCAAAGTAGCATTGCATTTGCATTAGTAGTTCAAAAAGGTGTGAAAAGTGATGCACTCACGGCATGCTTCATTCATTATTTTCATTGGATTTTCCCTTTACAAACTCATCAATCCATTGGTCATTTCGATTGTGTTGGATACGCACTGCACGATATACCTTCAATTTTGAAAATGCTTTTAAAAATTATTTTTTTATGTAAATTTTATATTTATTTATTTTTTTTAAATATATGATATTTACATATTTATAATTAGAGCAGTGCTACATCTTTCGAGAGATGTAATCTAAAAGTCCATCGAACTGAAAATTTAGGAGAGGTTTGGATTTAAAACTCACATCAACCTACCTCAACTCATCTCATCTTATCATTATAACTTTTTTAAATTTTCACATAAAATATAATAAATAATTCAATATTTTCAAATCCCAAAATAACTTTTCCAAATTCCTATACAAAATATAATAAATAATTCAACTTTTATTCTACTATTCACAAACCATCTCAACTCATCTATGAATCTAAACATCTCCTAATTTTTTTATTTTTTATATTTCATGTATTTTTTTAATCATCATAAATATTTGTAAAAAAAATAAAAAATTTATAATATTATTAAAAAATACTTCTTTAATTATTAAATAATAAAAAATAAAAAATTTCAAGATACATCTTCAAGACACATATTCGAATATTTAGCATTTCTGTTATAATTATAAATCTCATTTATCTTATAAATGCAGCATGCGTGCATGGGATGGCTTGTCGTCCCTCGGGGAGATAAAAAAGGAAAAAAAGTGGCTGGCCTGTTGTCATCCATCTCACATCCTTACCTACTAGCTTTCACAATTAATTTCGTCATTTAATTTATTTGAAGATACGATTTTCCTTTCTCTTATCTCTATCTCTTGCAATTAATGCATTTGATGAACAACAGCTGGATAGGTTTGAAAGATGAGATGAAAATTTTATATTTTATTTTGAAGTTTAAAATATTAAGTTTTAATATTATTATTGTTTTAAGATTTGAAAAAGGTGTATTGAGATTTTAAAAAATTAAATTATTTATTATATTTTGTATGAACATTTGAAAAGAGTTATGCTACACGTAAGCCTCACACTCTACACACCACTTAAAAATATATATGATTTTACTCTTTTATCTTCATATTTCATATTTCATATTTCATGAAACATGAGGGTAAAAGAATAAATTCATATACTTTTAAGTGGTGTGCAAGAGTGTGAGACTTATGTATATAATTTTTCCATTTGAAAAATGTGTAATGCTGAGATGAGATGAGATGAGAATTTTGTATTTTGTTTGTTGTCCTAAACCTGCCTAATAAAGAATAAAGAGTCTTTGATTTACGCTTTTCTAATTTAATTTATTTTATGTAATTCGAAGGGATAGAAATCATAGAATAGCTTCATTTGGACATTTAGAATATTTTAATGTAAATAATAGTTAAATAATTTAAGTTAAGATATTTTATTGTGTTTTGATTAAAGAAAGAGTAAAAAATTGAATAAAAATATTATAAAGTTAAAATTATTTTAAAATTTGAAAAAATTATATTATTTTTTATATTTTATATTTTATTTAGAAGTTTGTAAAAATTATAATAATTAAATAAAAAATTTAAACTTTAAAATTAAAAAATATTTTTATATCTGAATGATATTTAAAATAAAAAATATCTAAAAATATTTAAAAACGTTTTGTGTTCCCAACCTAACCGGCCTATATGTGATCTATGTAATATTATAGACGAAACTAAGGGGGTCCACAGGGGCCATAGCTCCTTATTGGGTTTAATTTCTTAAATAAAATTATTTTTGTTATAGTACATTATTTATAATTAAAAAGAAAATATTTATACAGTCTTGACATATGCAAGTTTTGCATAATAAAAAAAGTAAAAAAGTCTGAGATTCATATGATAAAATTAATTTTTTTTATGATGGACCTCATATTTCTTAAAGGATATTGTAGACTTATATATCTTTAGACTGTATATAACATTACTCAATTAAAAAAAAAAAATTTGACCATCTAAATTATAATCCATCTTCGAATAGTTTATAAGTTGATAAAAAAATTCCATCATGTTTAATTTATAATCTATTTATTTTTATAAACTACGTACAAGAAATGAAGAATCGACTTGTAATTATGAATTATGGATCAATTATCTTTATTAACGCCACTTAAAATTATCAGTTGAGCTTTGATCATATTAAATTGTTTTATTCTAATTATTTAGGTTGATTTCGTATTTATATATGCTTTTTTGAGATTTGGATTTGGCTGGCTTATACATATACACATCATGATCTTATGTTATTTTTAATAAAATGCAAATTTCATGTGTGTTCAAATTCAAATGTCGAAAAGAGAAATTAGATAGATAACATGACAGCTTTTATCTCAAAATATAAAATAATTTAACCAAAAAGATAGACCATTATCTTCTACTATTTTATTTGTGACCATGTCCATTTTTCTAACTATTCTTTATGTGGGGGTTTAATTTGGGACCATGTCCAAATTTTGTACACTTGTGGACCTAAATGCAAAAGAGGATTTAATGAAATGAAACAGGATAATTGAGGTGAGACTTATAGCTTGGAAAGTGTCCAGGACATGCTCCCTTTTATGTGTCAGAAAGCAGTACAATTTGTGGCAATGGAGTAATCAATGTCCAACCACCGATTTAAAAAAAAAAAAAAAAGGGAATAAAATCAGTGATGCCACCTCAAATCCTATCTGTTTTTGTAACCAAGAAATAAATGCTCAACAATGATGGCATGTGCTTCTGCCGCCCACAATCATTTTGTACAATTTATCACGATTATTTTGCTTGCTTACTCGAGTGGTACACAACACTCTAAAATCTTCTCATCCGGATGAGGAAGAAGATAGATTTGATCATCATGGGCGGTGACCATGAGTGTATTAATTATAACCAAAATAGGCAAAAAGAAATGCACATATAATTGTTAAAAATCCTTTGATTGTTGTTCGTCATATAAATGAACAATATTCCCTCCAATCTATTCAGCTTAGGCCTGTGCAAAAAGGGCATTGGCCCGATCCATCTGAAAGACCCACTTTTCAATCCGAATAAACACGGGTTCATCAGGTCAAAAATTAATTACGAGTTTTATATCAACAACTCGTTGAATTTGTCGAAACTGAAAGAAAAACCCTATCGAAGACTCGAAAATGAAAACATTTGACTCGAAAATGAAGACTCGCGTTTGCCATCACCATCTTTTATCATTGCAGAGATGTGTTCTTTCTCTCTCGGTAAGATATAGGTTTTCTGCTCTTGGATAGGCCCGTGGGTCGAAGAAGAAGTGGTGGAGCTGGGATGTGTTTGGGACTTTGGGTTTGTTGCGGGATGAAGGGAGAGAATGTAGTGGGTGTGTCATTGTCGTTGTTTTCCGACTTCAAGCAAAGATGCATGAGATCCTTCACATCCAAGGTGGGCAATGCGATGTTCTCATGGATTTGGAGTCTGGTAGCATGGATCTGGTATGGGTACCCTTTTGATCCCAAAGATGAGAGAGGAATGCACAAACCGAATGATGCTCACCTTCTTCATCTTCCCATTCCCGAAGGTCTCCAACACTGTTGTTGAGCCTTAAAACACAATCATGTCTGGGGAACTATGAGGATGGCGAGATACAGCTCTGGGAAGTTTTCGGGTTCTCGTATTTATCTTCTCTCTCTATGTTTGTTTTCTGAGAATTTTTTTTTTCTCTTTTATTTTTCTTTTGTAGGTAGTGAACGAAGAGAAAAATTGTCTATTGTCTATTTGTCCTCAGATATGAGATAAATAGATGTGCAAAAAGTTGAATTTTTTTTTTTTTGGGTAAATGTCGGGTCATACGGGTTCGACTTGATTCTATTTTATTTGGGTCAGGTCGATTCGGTTTGGCACCTTAAATGGGGAAGTTCGGGTCGGGTCAGGTACAAACTCGGTTGTTCTGGGTCGGGCTGCAGCCTTAACTCAGCTACAAATAATATATTCCTTTGCTATTACTACTCATATGTCCCCCCTTTTGTTTTTAATCTTGGTTTGTTTGGGTATGGAATTCATGCCTCAGACTCGAAATCCATACCATCTTATAATAACTTTGATTCCTATAAATGCAGCAAATAAAAGAAAATGGTGCAGACTCAGACTGTGAATAAATTTTGGAGTAAATAGCATCAGTTCCCATCTCATTTTGGGCACTTGTGGGGGCTTAGCTAGCTTGCTTTGAACTCCATTGATCTGGATGCTGCTTGAATGGTATGACACAATTTGATACTTTTTTTTAGCCTTACTAGAATTATATATTGATATGGGGTTTAGGCTCTTATTTATTTCTCAATTACTACTCATTTTAGGATTTTAAAAGAAAAAAGATCTATTATTACAATAAAACTGCTTATTTATGACTAGTTATTTTCAACGAATATGATTATTTCATGCTAAAATGAATTTTTTTAATCGCAAATAGTCGTTATCATTGTAAATAATCTGTTACAAATATTTATATTTTTTTGTAGTAAATTTCTTCAAGTGTACAAAAGGAGTTTCCCCTTTATTATTGATCTCCACCAAGTGTATGCATTTATAGATAGATACTGAAAGTGAAACCAGCTGCCAACTTGCCAAGCAGTAGTTGTCCACTTTAAAGCATAAAGACAATCAAAGAAAATGAATAGCTCTTTGATTGGGGAAAAGAAATAAAAAAAACTTTCTGTGTGCTGTGCCGTGCCGTTTGTTTAAAGGAAGGGTGTCTTTACCTGCAAGTGGATTCTGATGTACACTGATCCATCTTTATGGGCACAAGCAGAATCCTTAGTGTCATTTTCTTTTGCATGCTTGCTTTAAGTATCATTATCTATACTTTCTATACATTTGAAAAGATAAAAAGTGCTTTGATTTCTCAAAAGAAAACATGTTAAAAGTGTATTGTGTAATCGTGAGGTGGTAGCGGTTAAACACGTCCATAACAATTACCACTACTCCAGTTTTTTTTTATGTTTGTGCTCCAGCAAGAGAGAAGAAAATAAGCATTAAATTTAGGAAGGTAGAAAGATTTTTTTAGAACCATTTCATGATCAGAAGATAAGAGGAATTATTGTTTACAAAGTTGTTCGTTGTAACTACACCAATCCCAAAGTACTTATGAGTTCGAACCATGATCAAGACCGTCCTTGATAATCAAATGGCAGATACCGAGATAAGTCAATTAAAGATCGATTGAACTTGATAGTCTAATGTAAACTGAGATAGATCATACTGACAGTATGAAATACGTTCACTATAGCTTCACAAAAAGGGACAATGACGGGTCTTTCTCACTATCTTCAATTCATTCAAACTGAGAGTGGAAGAGATAGGGTATGGGAATGCTTCATGTGCTGATCAGTCAAAACTGGCTCATATGATTTTGTACTCAGCAGTTTGCAAGAGCATGGAAGTCATGACTCATTTGGCAAGATCTAGACTGAACAACTTGGAGTACTTTGGCCTTGCTGATGGATTATTTTCTCAGGAAAGCTGTTGAGATGGCGTTGGATATCACTAATGACAGATACAATCTGCCAGTGCATATATAATTAGATAGTTATAAGAGTCTGCATCAAGGAATAAAAACAATTAGATGGGTTGTTTGTGGGGGTCACGTTGCATGGTAATTAATTAATGGCGTTTTGTAGTCGTGGCTTAGTCATTGGCATTTGACATTTGTTTCTATGTCCCGGTGGAATGGAATCAGTGAGTGTAGAATAAGAGATCATCGGAAACAAAAGATGAGAACCTGCAGCTTTTGGAAGACGAATCTGTAACAGTTGTTGTATGCATGTGCAACTTGGCCATTCTATCTATATATCTCATGGAATCTTTGCAAATTATAATTTTGAGGATTTCAGGTGTTTAGGACACCCACAATCCTTCATTTAAATAATCAAACATATAATTAACGCTGCAATGATTGTACTTTCAATATATATATATATATAAAGATCTGTTCTGCTTTCATCTCACTTTTAACTTACCATGTTGACGTGATATTATCTTTTAATTTTTGAATTTGAAATCACACATTTCAAACAAGCTCTTCGCTCTTTAAACAATTTGCTTGGCAGAAACCTAGTGTCCGATTGTTGTCATGCTCATGTTCATAATATATTCTTCAAACCCTAATCCCAATTTGCTTTGAAGAAACCTAGGTGGGAGCAGCCACACACAATTTTTATAAGAGAAATGATATTTGCAGTCTTGAGTGTGCAAGTGCCGTGCAGTCGTTTTGAAAAAAATGAATAAATATGAGACTCACATGAAAATAAATTAATTTTTTAATAATAAACTCTACTCTTTTTTAAAGTGACTGTATGAAATTTATACAATCTACGACTGTATGTAGTATTAATCTTTTTATAAAGAAAAGGCTACAAGGAGAAAAGGAAATTGGGCTCGTGACATTGTCGATAAGGTCCATTTACTTGATTATGTCACTGCAGTACATATCGAATGCTGGAGTTAAGAGTACTGCTTTCATATACTTGGGCCGCAAGATGAAGTGAACAGCAATTCCATGGCTCATAGCTCACAAACATATCTTCAATTTTCGAGTCCAATACTGTTTACCTTTTTTTTAATTTTTTTTGAACTGTTTCCCTAATTTTCAATGAAGCCTAGCGTGGGGAAAAATGAATGGGCAGTGATAGGCTTACTATCTATTTATTACCCATTTATTATTTGTAGTGTTTTTATTTTTTTATCATTTTATTTTAAGTATTTTTTTAACATCCTTAATCATTAAGAAGAAATTAAAAAAATATATAAATTTACTAATTATCACTTCCTTAACTATTAAGTAAAATAAAAAATTATAAAAAAAATTAAATATAAAAAAAATAATAAATGAGTAGTACGAAAGTAGTAACTCTATTATTTTCCAAAACGAATAGTAAGAGCATCCCCGGCAGAGGCGGAACTGTATATTAAAAAATTAATATACTATATAAATAATTATAATTTTCCTTTGTATAAATGAAACTGCCCCCAATATTCGGGTAGCACCCAAAAATTTTACTGAAATTGCTCTCCCAATAATTCCCACAAAACAAAAAAAAAAACTTTTTTAAAAATTAATATAATATTGATAACTTTCACTTATCTTTGGCAATTTTGCTGCAAAACCGATGATTTGACTCAACATGCTAAGAGCATTCTCATTGGATTAGCTAAAAGCTAAATCCAATGAGAATTTAGCTATTAGGTCAATAAATTGCTCACATTGAATTAGCTATATTCCAAATATTTGGAATATAGCTACAGTAATATCCAAACTAATTTCTAAATTTGGAACACACTATTCATTCATCAAATCCTTTTTATATTATTTATTTCTCTCCTTTTAATATTAATTATTTATCTCTCTATTTTAAATGACAATTGAAAAAATATAATTAGAATACAATTACAAATTAATATATAATATTATAAATAGTAAAATATGATAAAATAAAATAAATTTATAATTAAAAAAATTAAAAAAATTTCAAAATTATTAATTACTCATTACTATATAATGAATAAATTGATAATTCAATTTGAAAATTTGATGTGAATAGTCAAAATTAAATTCATCTTATATTATTTTATTGTCATATAATGAAAAAATGGCTATTCCAATGTGAAGATTTATAAAAATGAAATAGCTAAAAGTTAAATTCATCTTACATTCATCAAAAATGTACTTTAATTTAGCCATTCCAATGAGAGTGCTCTAACTGAACACAATTTTTTATTTGAACACAGCCTTCCGAATGAGATTAATCTTATTTTGATTTTATACTCTGACACTTAGGGCATGTTTGGGAGGTGAGATGAGAATTTTATGTTTTGTTTTAATATTTAAAATATTATATTTTAGTATTATTATTGTATTGGGATTTGAAAAAGTTGAATTGAGATTTGAAAAAGTTGAATTGTTTATTATATTTTGTATGAAAATTTGAAAAAAGTGTAATGATCAGATGAGAAGAGATGAGAATTTTATGTCTCATCCCACTCCCAAACCTGCCCTTAGAGCATTTCTAATGAATTTTTTACCAAATCTTTTAAAATATATCATTAAAATTTATTTATTTTTCTTTTACATAATAATTTTTATAATATATTATACATTAACTTATCTATTTTTTTTCATATAATTTAAATATTATACCTTTTAATATTTTTTATTCATTTCAAATATTTTCTTTAACTACCAATGATATCTTCATATTTTTTTATATTTGTAATATCTTCATGCATATAATGTTATATAATTATGTTCTATTTTAAATTAATCTAAATTTATAAATTAAACCAAAATATAAATTAAAAATAAAAAGAAGAGATTATATAATGAAAATATAATCAAAGTATATTATGAAAATATCCATTCTCAATAATAATAGAAGAATATTCTTAAGATATTTTTTAGTATATTCCGTGAATATCCATTTTCGATAATTGCTTAAGATATTCTTTGATATATTCTGTGAATATTCATTTTCAATAATTGTGAAAGAATATTCTTAGTATATTATGAGAATAAACATTTGACTTTCTCAAAATTTCAAGTATAAATAGCACCATTTGTTTATAAAGTTTTACCAACATTTTCATTTCCATTTCTTAACATAATTCTTCTAGCTCTTCTTTCTATATAGTTCTTATGGATCTTATCTTTGAGATATTTGACTCTTCGTCATCTGACGAGGAGTCGGGATTAAATTTAGTTCTTGCTATGAAAGAAGAACGTTTGGGTAATGAAAAAGGCTAGACATTGCATCATAATTCTATTCCGCGTCGTATATTCATTTGAAGAAATTCGTTTAAAGGCCACCAACGCCTTTTCGCAGATTATTTTGCTGAATCACCCACATATCCTCCAAATTTATTCCGTAGGAGGTTCCAAATGCAACGTCATCTTCTCTTGCATATTCAAGCTGCAGTCGAAGCATATGAACCATACTTCGTCCAAAGAATAGATGTTACTAGAAGACTTAGGCATTCCACCTTTCAAAAAATAACTATTGCGATGAGAATATTAACTTATAGAGTATCTGGTGATTTTATGGACGAATACTTAAAGATTGCAGAAAATACAATAAATGAGTGTCTGAAGAAACTTTTTAAGGCTATCATTAGCATCTTCTCCAACGAGTACTTAAGATCACCAAACAATATCGATATTTTTCGATTGCTCACAGTTGGAGAAAATCGTGGGTTTCTTGAGATGATGGAAAAATTGTCTAAGTGCATAGAAATGAATGTATTGTGGTCACAATCATGAACCAATGATAATTTTAGAAACCATAGAGTCATACGACATTTGGATATGACATGCATTCTTTGGATTATCAGGCTCTCATAATGATATTAATGTTCTAGAATATTCTTCTATTTTAGAGAGCTCGCTGAAGGACATGCTCCAAAGGTCAACTACTTAATAAATGTAAATGACTACTTAATGAGATATTATCTTGATGTTGTGGTCGATGTTTGTCAAAACAATTCATGCATCACATGAAAAAAAAAAAAAAAATTCCTGTAGCTTAAGAATCAACAAGAAAAGATGTAAAATGGATATTTAGAGTGCTTTAAGCTTGATTTGCAATTATATGTGGACTTGCATGGTTTTTTGATCGACAAATGCTAAAAGAAATTATGATGGCATAAATAATTTTGCATAATATGATAGTAGAAGATGAGCGGCATTCTTATCTTTAAGTAAAAGACTTTGTTTATGAAGAAAATAATGAAATATCCCAAGAGCCAGTGTCCCATAAGCATACAGATGAATTTGTAAACTTCATTCAACGTCATCATCACATTCGAGATCGAGAACTTCATTCTCAACTCCAATCGGATCTTATCAAACATTTATGATAAATGGGGGTGGGCAGCGGGGCCGCTGCCCCACCCCGTCCGCTAGGGGGGGGAGGGCACCCGCCCGCATCTGGGCCTCTGTCGGGGGGTGGGATGGGGTGACCCCCGCCCCGCCCATGTATATATATATATATATATATTTATATATATAAAAAAAAAACCTACGCATGAAACGACGTCGTTTCATGCGTAGGTTTTTTTTTTTTTTTTTTTTTAAAAACCCAGGCATGTCGTTTCATGCCTGGGTTAATAACGAAATCCTACCCCCCATTCCCACCCACGCTCAGTGCTCACTTCCTCGGTTCCTCCCACCCGTGCTTCAACTCGTCTCTCCCTCTCTCTGAGTTCCTGGCGTCACATTCAGCCACCTAGTTCCTCTTTCTGCATCGCCGTCCGCTTCAACGTCGCCGTCGCACGACTCGCATCTAGTCCCTCTCTCTACATCTCTGTCACCGAATATCCGAAGGTAAGAAACTTTATCCCATTTTATTTTTTTTGTGATTTATATTTTTAATGGAGATTGGAGGAAGGATGAGATTTATAGGAGATGGAGGATGAGATTTTTGTGAATTGTGTGCTGTGGAGCTTAGATTGTGCATGTGGTTTGGTTTGAACTTTGAATGAGTCTGTGACTTCGTGCATGTGAATTGTGTTTGTTTTCTGTAATTATTTTTTTTTTGTTTGATTTATACTTTAAAGAGTGCCATATTATTTGTATCTAAGACTATTAATTTGGATTGGAACCCCTAAATTAATTTAGGGGTTTCAAAGATAAACCCTAAATTAATTAAATTTTATTGCATGCATACATACCATTTTTAAGTTTTTTAAATTCAATTTTATAACTAAGCAGTGCATGAAATTTATGATCATGAACAATATATGTATGCATTAATAAATAAAATTGTAATGCATATGTGCCTTCGTAGATAGGGCATAATTCTATGTAATTGGCAGTTGATGCCCATTCTTGTTAATAACACTTATTTTACTTATAAAAAAAAAATTGAATTTTTTCTTCTTTTTAATGAAGTTCTAATACTTGTATAAAATGAACCTAGAAAAACCCCTACTCTACCATAAGCATTTGTTGTTGGCCAATTCCCTGTGTACAATCTTCCAAGTTTTAAATGGTACATCCGTTCTAATATATGCAATCCTAAATGAACACATTTGCTAATAGAATTCTTCATGACATCTTTTAAAAACTCCATCCAAAGTTTGGAACAAAGAGCTACTTTTCCAAACTTTGACAATACATAGTTGACATCATTTTTATATGGGGTACATCTATGAAAGGAAAGAAAAGTTTAAAGCTGGCCTATGTTGGTATAGTTTAATACATTAAAAAAGAAGATCTTCAAGGAAAACAGAAACAAAAATGAGTCGTATATCCCTTGACACCTGCTCATCTATGCTGCAGCAAATAGAAAAGCAAACCAGATTTCAGGTTCAAGAAATTTTGAGAAATCAGAAAACAATTAATATGCATTTATTATACAAGATTTGGAATAATAAATTTATAAACTGTGATTGTTCATACTGAAACAAGAAAACTGATTCATCTTGGGAATAAGAAATCTCAGTCAAATCCTATACAAAATTCAAGGCACATAGAAGTATGCCCTATCTACAAAGGCACATTAGCAACTAAGAAATCATGAAGTATATATGATCATTAGCAAAATTGTAATGCATTAATCAATAGAATAACTCATATATACCATATATGTATATATATACACACATATACATATATACAATAGTAGTAGTAGGACAATACTATGAGTCATGACCTTCCAATCTGAATGTTTGTAAATATCTTCCACGTGAATGTTTGTAAATGTTCATAAATGTTTGTATAAATATCTTCCAATCTGAATGTTTGTATATATATACACACACATATACATATCTTCCACGTGAATATTTGTAAATGTTTAATCCAACTCTTTTTTATGTTCATTATATAGTTGCTATGCTTATTGTCTTTCAAGTCTAAGAAACTATATTGTTAATATACTTTATTACATTTATAACCAAAGTACTCAATATATATATTTATATATATATATGAATGTCAAATGATACTTTTTTTTATTCTAGTTTTTTTTTATGTTCATTATATAGTTGTTATGTTTTCTATAATTTCAGATTTCTTATTTGCTTGAGTTCATGGATATGCCAGCAGATTCTAGTGCGAGCTCTCATTTTCAGGCCGAGGGCACCCATACCCCTACACCTACACCTACACCTACACCTACCCCTCCTACTTATATCCCTACCCCTAACCCTACGGCACCTTAGCCCCCCCAAGTCCAGCAAGAAACCTGCTTTAATAGTTTGGAGTCATTTCACCAAATTAGATGGTGGTGACTCAAGTAACCCCCAAGCCAAGTGTAACCATTGTGGAAAAATTTATGGATGTCACTATAGGAAACATGGCACCTCACAATTAAAGGTGCACTTAGAAGAGCAATGTAAAAAAAGTCCAATATAAAGATCATTACAAGAGAAAAGCGAATCTAAGATAGAAATTGGACTTCAAAAAATGGTGGATGGGATTAGTTGGGGTGCAACTTTGAGAGGGTATACTAAGTATGATCCTGATGAGTGTAGAATACACCTAGCTCTTATGGTCATAATGGACGAGCTACATTTTCAAATTGTTGATGGGAAAGGGTTCCAAGCATATTCTCGCTACTTGAAACCAAGGTTTAATATTTCCTCTTGCCACACGGTGGCAAATGATGTAAAAAAATATTTTTACATTGAAAATGAGAAGTTGATGGGTCAATTGGCAGATCAATTTGTTTGTCTCACCACTGACACTTGGTCATCGATTCAACATTTTAATTATATGTCTTTAATTGTGCATTTTATTGATTGTCATTAGACATTGCAAAAGAAAATTATAAAATTTTATAAAATCACCGATCATAAGGATGAGACAATTGGGAAGGCCTTGGAGGCTTCAATAAAAGAGTGGAGTTTGACCCGAGTTGTTACAGTCACAGTCGATAATGCCTCGTCTAACGATGTTGCATTGGAACATCTAAAAACTTATGTTGCATGTGAGATGTGCGGCACATATTCTGAATCTGATTGTCACTGATGGTTTGAGGGATTTTCATGACTCGATTGCTCAGGTTAAGACTGCTATGAGATAGGTGAGATCTTCTCCTTCGAGGTTGGAGAAATTCAACGTTGTTGCGAGATCTGCGGGTCTAACATCTAAGAAGGGTCTTTGTACTGATATGCCTACACGATGGAACTCAACATTTCTGATGTTGGAGGCGGCCCAAGAATATAGGCTGGCATTTGTATTATTGGGTGACGAAGACATCTAATATGTTAAATATTTTGATGATCACGGGGGAATGGGGAAACCCGTAGATGATGATTGGGATATTGTAACTATTTTTGTAAAGTTTTTGATACATTTTTACGATGTCACCACGAGGCTATCAGAAACTTTGTACCCTACATCCAATGTTGTATGTCAGCAAATATGTAGGGTAAAAGAAGAATTAGATGACATAGTCGCGGGTGGTCACATTAGGCTGCGGGAGATGTCATTGATTATGAGGACAAAGTATGACAAATATTGGAGAGATTTAACTAGGGCTAATATTTTGTTATATGTAACTATCGTCTTTGACCCGAGGTATAAGTTGGATGGCATGATATTTGGATTGCGTACGGGCAAGTATGGGCGGAGCTTATTGCAGCAAGGATTCGGAAAACCCTTACTAGATTATTTGATGAGTTTTCCACTATATGGAGTGGTAATATTGCGGCACCTACACCTACCCCCTCAGCCTCAGGCTCACAATTTCCTGAAGTCGAGGTTGAGAAAAGGCGTAGAATGGAGTGGAGTGAGAGGTATGAGCATACCCCATTCCTCCGAAGTTTTGTAGAAGCTCAGTCAGAGATAGACAGATACTTAGCAGCAAATATTCTACCATTTTCAAGAGATTTCGATATATTAAGTTGGTGGAAGGTGAATGCTGTGAAGTATCCTATCCGTGGAGAGATAGCCCGCACACTTTTGGCCATCCCTGTTAGCATAGTAGCCTTAGAGTGGGCTTTTAGCACCGGATGACGTATATTAGATTCATTTTGGAGTTCATTAGCTCCTGCCACTGTGGAGGCTTTGATTTGCACGCAGAATTGGATCAAGGGAACTCCAATTCATGTTTCGGATGTTCTTGAATATAAGGAGGCCGACGTCGAGGAGGAGGGTGATGATCAGTCTGGATCTGATATTTATTTTAATTTCATTTTCTAATTTCTTATTTTAATTTATTTATTTTCATTTAATTGGTATTCATTAATTTGATTTCAAATTTAATACTTATAGTGATACATGAGATGGCGTCTACGGCTACCTCCGATGCAGTATGACTTTGTATTGGACCTACCATTGCCATGGTTTGTATAATTTCTCCCATAATTATTTTTTACATTTAAAATTTTGTTTCATCTTTATAACTTTTTAATTCTAATTTGTTTTATTTTTAACTTATTAATATTTCAGGTTTTATAACTTATTAACTTTTATGATTTTGATTTTCAGTCTCACAGCAATCGACACAACTCAGTGAACTCACCTCTATGGCTCCTCCCCAAAATCAATTTTGTTAATTTACAATTAATTGTAATATTGCTACAATAGTTAATTGTACAATTTGTAATATTTATTTTTTTAAAAGGAGTTTGTAATAGTGTAATAGTTTATTAGTTCTATTAATTTGTATAATTGTAAACTATTTATTTTAGCATAGTGCCTTATTGCCTTAGTAATGATTATTACTTAATTAGTTAATAGTTGAAACTTAATATCTACTTAATAGTTCAATCTATAATTATATATATATATATTATTTGATTTCTACTTATAAAAAAAAATTATTTGTTTTCTGTTTTTAAATTTATATATTTTTTAATCTAAATAATGTGCTCAAAGTGGTCTAGAAAAATGTACTGGGCCGAAGGCCCAGTAGGGGGATGAGGGGGTGCGGACGGGGGACCCTGCTCCAGCCCATGCGGGGGTGGGGTCCAGGAAAAAATTCCCCACCCCCGCATATGCGGGGGCGGGGGGCGGGGGAGGGGTGGCCCCGCCCCGTAGGGGGCGGGTATCACCTCTAATGACAAATATATAGTCAATCTTAAGTATTTGTATTTTACATTTCACTATGTTTAGCCTAAAGTTATATTCTTGTTTTGTACAAGATGTAACCTTAACTTCAAAAAACTATATATGCATGTATGGTTGTGTTATTTAATTTCTAATCTAATCTACTTGTCAGTTTATTAAATAAGTGATATGTGAGACTCAATTTCAATTTTGAATGGTTTATTACATAGTACTTCCTGCACCAACTTGCCTTTAGACTATTAAGATAGTAGATACTAAAAGTTTGGCCATTAAAATAATCCTTATCAATCCTTGTGAGTGTCTAATCTTTGTCAATAAAATATCAAATGGTATATATATACTATTTTGGATACATTCAACAGGCAAAGAATAAGCATGCAAGTTGACCCCATAGAGCCTATCCATATTCTATCAAAGTTAAAGTGACATATGCACGAACAGATCCAAACAGCTATCAAGAAACCCACGAAACAACTCATTCATCCAAATAATATTCATTTCATGATCCACATAACACATGAAGCAACTCATTCATGTTCATTTATTTACATAATACTCTCAAACCATTCACAACAACACTTTAGTTTCCATAAGAACTCATAGTTTAGTGTGCCACATCATAATTTCTCCAACAGAGAACACATTAGATTATTAAGACAGTTTAGTGTGTGAATTGTGTTGTGTTCTATAAAAGAATCAAAATATAACTATCCATTGGCTGGATTGTGGCTTTAGGTTTGTGTTGTGTTCTATACAAAAAAACTATCAAAGTAGAACTTCCAAATGTGGCTGCAATTGTAGCTTCAGGTTTGTGCTATGTTCGATACAAAAAACTATCAAAGAAGCATTTCCAAAATTGGCTGCATTGGTTTGGAGGTAAACTTGTCAAAAAATTTGTATTTGCAGCTTATACCAAACCCAATCATGGTTTTGTAGACCTTTACTTCTCAAGTATTTCCAATTGGAGGCTACAAAAATACTCTTACAGCATTGAAGGCAAACTTGAGGTGTTAATCCTCATAATTTCCTTATATTCTCTCCGTTGATCCAAATCAAGCATCTCTTTTGTAATGCAGATAGTCTCTTTCCTATCTTCTCCCTTCTCAACATTTGCTCTCTTCTTCTCCTTTCTCATTTCAATCACCAAATGAACAAGATTGGAAGATATACTATCTTGCCTCTTTCACTTGTTTTTTTTTTCTCTAATGGGTCTCTTCAGATCCATATCTATAGATGGAGATAGGGTGTCTTCATCTAGACATGTAAACTCAGGCAAATGAGCATCTGGGGTTACTGATCTTCTCTTAGTTTTCACTGTGCCCTCAGCCACAGTCACAGTGGACTAATTACTTCAATAGAGTTCATTTGCTTGCTAAATCTGAAAAATCTGAAAATGAGATGTGAAATATATCTAATACAATATCATTTAAACGATGAAATTAAATGATATTGTTTGTGTACCTTATCTTGCTCAGTAAGCTCACTTGGAGATATTTCCTAAATTTGAGTTAAGGCCCCACAATACTTATGTGTAGCATGTTAGATGGTTGTCCATCTATTTGATAGAGAGCTGGAACTATGTTCACAAGATGTGAATTTTTTCATTTTTTTCATAATATTCATGTACTCTAGTCCAAAATGAATGTTTAGATTGATCAACCTCATTGATCAGGTCCAAACTAGTATTAAGCCAAGTTGACACTAGTAAGTTGTCCCATTCTGTACTAAAATTTCATTGTTTAGATTTTGTTTTTCTAGTAGTCGCTTGTTTTGAGTTGGAATGAGTAATTTGGGATTCTAAATCATTCAAAGATGTGAGAGGGTAGTGAAGGAATGAACTCCATGGAGTTCTGAATCCATCATTCAAAGGAAAAAAGTAAAAGAAAAAAAAGGGATCATGGAACTCAATCAAACTCAATTAAAAAGTTTGTGAAATTCTAAATTTTGATAAGTACCACTTGTTTTGATAAAAATACAAACAAAGTCAGACATTTTTTGTTATCCATCTTATCAAATGGGGATAATAACATGGTAGGTTAGTGGTGGACAAAAAAACAAAAAAAAAAGGAAGTTGATTACTTGGTATTAATGAGATTAAAGGGAGCCATGAGTTTCTAAGATGCTAATTTTGGTTTTGAGCCAACCACTTCATTATGCATGTGTGAGCATTAATAATATGGCACTTCCACAATCATGTTAAAATATAAATAATCCCACAACGTTCATACATGACACTTAATATTCATACATCCATAATATTCATCAAATCTTCACTATTCGAAAAGAGATATATTAGAGACAAATTGGAGCTGCTTCTTTTCCACTTCTTGTTTTTGACATATTTACAAACCCAAATGCAAACCAAAAACCCAAAGTTTGATCCGGAAAATGAAGTAAAGTTTACCTAGTGTCTTTGAGTAAATATTGTAATTCAAAGAAAAAGAAAGAAGTGTTTTATAAAAATCAATTAAAGCCTCTTGTAAATATACAAGGGAATAGTTCAATTGTGCATCAACAAGCAAAGGATTATTTTTCAGATCAAAAAACAAAGAAAACATAACATCTATCAGTTGGAATATATAGCCTAAGAATCCTCACATGAGAATATGTACGTACAAACACATACACGAGGAACACAGATTCATTGCGAAAATTGGAACTACTTCTTCCTCTCCACATCTTGTTTTTGACATACTCACAAATACTTTCAGTCCAATTTAAATCTACACACGGCCCCTCCAAGACACTTTCCACGACCAATAGAACATAGATCACCGAAAACCCAAACCAAAAACCCAAAGTTCGATCTAGAAAATGAAGCAAAGTTTACCTAATGTCTTTGAGTAAATATTGTAATTCAAAGAAAAAGAAAGAAGTGTTTTATAAGAACCAATTAAAGCCTCTTGTAAATATACAAGGGAATAGTTCAATTGTACACACATACAAACACATATACGAGGAACACAGAGTTAGTGTGAAAATTGGAACTGCTTCTTCTTCTCCACTTCTTGTTTTTGACATATTTACAAACACTTTCAGTCCAATTTAAATCTACACACGACCCATCCAAGACACTTTCCAGAACAACATAACATAGATCACCAAAAATCCAAATCATTGATACAAGGAAATCGAGAAATCAAATGGCATCACAACTGAAATTAGTTGTCCAAAATCCAAGTACAAGAGAAAATAAACAAAAAAAAGATCCAAAAAACATATTGGTATGATACAAGCAATAACTAAATTGAATGCGGCTTATGTTGTATGTATATATGTATATACAAGTTAAGAAAATCAGAGAAGAAATAGAGAACTCGATTAATGAAATGGCACGCAAGCTCCTGACCCATATTTTGAAAAGAAAAAAATTTCTAAAATTTTATCTTCTTCAAACCAGGAACAGAGCAAAGGAAAAACAAAGAAGAAGAATAAAACCAATGCTTTCATGCCTTTTGGGGAGAGAGAGAGAGCTTCCTAGAAAAAACTTCTCAATGTTTACCTCGGCCGTGGGTTTTTAGGAATGCTTAACCGTAGAGAGGAGAACCACAACTTTCAATCCAATTTTTCAAATGAATGCTTGAAGTATGAGATCGACCTTTAATGGAGTCGACGAGCAACAACGAAGTCGAAAGAAAATGGCGCCTTCAGCCACAACTTCGTCTTTGGCACCAAACACAGATGAAAGCGTGGGAACGAGAGAGAGGGATCTGAAATGAAAATAGGGACTTTTGAAAATTGGAAAAAAATCAGCAACATAGGAGAGAGAGAGAGAGAGAGAGAGAGAGAGAGAGAGAGAGAGAGATTAATTTAAAATGTTTACAGTCATGAACAGTTATCCTTTATATGTAGCGGGAGTATTGTAGCAAAGTGTAAAGTAAAGATGAAATACAAGATCTATTGGAGGGCAATTTTGAACAAATTTCTTTATATTTTAAAGAAAACTGTATTTTACAGCACCCATTGGGAATGCTTACACTTTTACTTGATCTATCACAATATGATACAATGTATCTCTCTTTCTCTACTATCCAATCTGTATCTTTAAATTTTCTTCTCCTTTTCTACAGCATTGATGCTAGAGACAAAGCACAACTACACAGACCATAGTTGCTGGTTGATTTTCTCTGAAAGCAGTCCCCACAAATAACACTAGATATACAATTCTGGGTATGTTAATCTAAACATGTACTGATGTACATTATTATTGTTTACTTGCAAGAACAACTCTATTTTATTTCCTTTCATCTCCATTGTTAATGTTCTAAATCCATGGATCTAGAAGTTTATGAATCATCGTGATTATAATTTATCTTGGGCTTGAGCCATAGATGAGCCACAGGCATACATGGTTTCCAAATTTTTTTTCTTCTCTCTCTCTATAAAACATCTTAGCAGGAGATTAAGAGTAGAAAACTAATATGAGATCAAATTGTAACAAACAAAATCTCATAATAGTGGATTTGTCGACAAAATGGAAGTACTTGTATTAAACCAGCCACTTAGGCCCACTTGTCTTCTTCTTAGTGCTCTAGTGGTTTTATTTGTGAGAGATTCACACTTTTTTTTTTTGGTTCACTTACTTTTATAAAATTTTTTTGTTCACTTATTAATAATAATACAAACTATACAAAAACAAAAAAATCTAACAACTTTATACCATTACTTATTAGGTACTTTTCAGGTTTATTCTTGATCTATAATTTTTTCTTAAATTATAGAAAAATATGACCAATCCAATAACAATTGTTTCTTTTTTTAAAAAGAAAGACGTGGACAATTCAAAAAGTAATATACGTTTAGAGAGCTCGGTAATAACAGAATGTGATGCTTCTATCATTGATGAGTGTCCGTCTAAAATTTCAAGAATCCAACCTTAAGAGATGGATGTTACCTCTTTGAAACGTGATCCAGGACTATGACCATAAATATAGAAATTTCCTACTAACCTACAAGATGAGATCCGATGTCCCTATCTTAAAGCTGGTCTATATCAACCTAAATTTTCAGAATATCCATTTTCAAGAATAGGCAATCAGCGTCGCCGATTTCAATTTTCTTGATTTCAAAGATATTCAAATTGGTTGAAATACTCATCATCAAAGAATTCTATATTTTGTCTTTCATATTATGTTTTTGCTAAGAAATCAACGGGCCATCCAGGATCAAATGCATTTACCAATAAAAGTTTTGACAATTAGAAAAAAGTGAATGGTAGAATGAATTGTCATTTAATAAGACACGTGGAGAGAGATCTAAATTCACCACATATAAATGTTGTGAAATATTGTGAGGATATAATGAATCAGTCAAGACATATTGATAAGTTAGTTGAAAAACAAGTATCATAAGAGATGAGGAATAATCGGTTGCAGCTCAAAACTTTGATAGATAGTGTTCAATGGCTTATGTTCCAAACTTGTGCCTTCGGAGATCATGATGAAATATCTGACTCAAAAAGTCAAGGTAAATACATTGAACAAATAAAACTTCTAGCAAGTTATAATGATCAAGTTAATGGAGTTGCCATGGAAAATGCTCGACAAAATGCCAAATATACATCACCTAAAATTCAAAAGGAAATTTTGCATATATTTGCAAATAATGTGCGAAGTGTGATTCGCGAAGAAATCGGGAATGCCAAATTTTGTATTCTTGTTGATGAAACTCGAGATGAATCTAAAAGAGAACAAATGACTAGTATTTTGAGACTTGTTGATAAAACTAGTTTTATTAGATAACAATTTTGTCATATTCTGTATGTCAAAGATACTATGGCACTAACGCTAAAAAATGAGATATGTGTTCTTCTTTCTCGTTATGACCTTCAAATTGAAGATATTCGAGGTCAGGAATGTGATGGAGGAAGTAATATGTGTTGTGAATAGAATGGATTACAAGTTTTATTTTTTAAAAATTGTCCCTATGCATATCATGTGCATTGTTGGGCTCATAAATTACAATTGGTTTTAGTTGCAGTTTCTAAAGAAGCCAAACATGTTCATAAGTTTTTTGTCCATTTGATATCCATTTTAATATTATTATTGGTTCTTCTAAACGTAATGATGAATTATAATTTGCTCAAGTTGCTGAAATTGAAAGTTTGATCGCATCCAATGAGATAAAGTCTGGAAAAGGGGCAAATCAAATTGGTACGTTACAACGAGCTGGAAATACTATATGAGGATCTCATTTTCAATCTGTTTGTAGATTGATGATGATGTTCGGTACCACTTGCTCAATTATCAATACTATCTCAAATGAGGGATCAAATTATTTTCAATGTGGTGATGCTGAAGCGGCATACATGGTATTAACATCTTTTGAATTTATTCTGATATTACATATGATAAAAAATAATAATGGGAATCACTAATGCACTTTGCCAATCTTTGCAACAAAATTTTCAAATATTATGAATGCCACGAGCCTAGTTTCAACCACAAAAGTGCTAATTCAAAAGTTGATAGATGATGGGTGGGAGTCTTTACTTACTGATGTTAAATTATTTTGTGAAAAACACCAAACTGATATTCCAGATATGAATGATCATTATACTAGAGCTCGAGGCAAATCTCGTCATCAAGTTGACAAGTCATTGACAACAATGGGACATCATTTTAGGATTGATATATTTACTACTACAATAGACTTCCATTTGCAAGAATTGAACAATAGATTTAATGACTATACAATGAAATTTATCATTCTTAGTATTGTTTTAAACCCTAAAGGTACATACCAATCATTTAAAATTGATGATATATGCAAATTGCTTGAGAAGTTTTATCCGATTTTACTAAGCAAGGAAAATTCCTTTTGAGAATTCAATTGCAGCATTATGAGTATGATGTGCTGACGCATCCGAACTTTCAAGATATGTCTACATTATCTGAGGTATGTAGAGGACTAGCAATTTCAGAAATGCCAAAGATTTATTATTTGATTGACAAGTTAATTCATCTAGTATTAACTCTTCTTGTTTCTATTGCTACTACTGAGAGAGCATTTTCTACCATGAAACTTATAAAAATTAGATTGCGTACTCAAATAGAAGATGAGTTTCTTGCAGATCATTTGCTAGTTTATATTGATAAAGAAATTGTCAAGAATTTCATTTCGGAGATGATAATAGACGAATTTTATTCCATGAAAGATCGTCGTCGAGTTTAATTTAAAGAAGAAATCCTAAGTTGATATTTCATTTTCTTTTCTTTTTGTAAAGGACTCTAACAAACTATGGAAATCCTAAAGAAACTTATCTTATAAGATGATTTATAGACATGTATTTTTAGTTTACAATTGTATAACGTGTGATTATTATTTTTTATATAATCACGTGCAAAAAATACATAATACTTATACTGACACATACCACACATTTTGCTAATCTCCCCTTCCCAAACACCAAATCCTAGTTCTACCCCTGATCTTCGAATTAGCAGTTTTAAAAGTTAAAGTTTGGCTAATATGTCACTTTTTTTGGCTAATCACTTAAAACTTGAACTTCACATTGGAATTAGCCATCTCATTTTTTATAATAATAAAATAATTTTTTTTAGTCTATTTTTAATGTATTTTTGTTTATTTTTAAATTATTTTTTTATTTTCATTTTCATAATTTCCAACAATCATTTTCATTTTCACAATCCAACAATCTATAAAATTATATAAAATTGATATAAAATTATATGATCTCGCTACAGTAGCAAGTCATATTTGTATTTGGCTTTACTGTAGCTCATGGACTAGATGCTTTGGCTTGACTAATCTAATGTAGTGCAATTTATGATGACATTAACTAAATTAAGAGCTCAAGTGGTATTTGACTAATCCAATGAAGATGCTCTAAGCCCTCTATCAAGCCAAAAAGGATGGATATGTTAAATCTATCTAAATTTAAGGATCTCAAATAAGAGAAAGATAGATACCTTAAATAGATCATATTATAAAACTTATATATGACTTTTTGAATTTTCAAGTATTATTATATCCTCAATAAATGCTATGGAGCCTATAGCTTGTTTGGTTCCTTGACTGAACTCAGCTCAATTGAGTTTGATTCAGATTTAGACTTCTTCTAACATTCAACACAACTCTCAAATTACTAAAATCATCTCAACTCAAAAAATTTTTACACGTAGGATCTACAACTTTTTTTCTACTCAACACCTATTTACATGCGGGACCCACAACCTTTTTCAACTTCTCATAAATACATCTAAACTCATGTTTCTCATCTTGGGTGAGTCCCACATAACTCACTACACATCTCAACTCACTACTATTTATAGAGAACTCAACTCAGCTCAACATCCAAACGCAGCCCGCAGCCCGCAGCCTTAGGCCCCGTTTGGTAGTTAGACTCAATTGAGATCAACTCAGTTTAGTCTAATTTTAAACTGAGTCTAACATCCAAACACCAAACTCTCAAATTACTAAACTCATCTCAACTCAAAACCTCTTTACAAGGAGGACCCACAACCTTTTTCAAATTCCCATAAATGCATCTTAACATCCAAACACATTTACACTCATCTTAAGTGGATTTCATAAAACTCACTTCACCATCTCAACTCACTACTATTCATAAATAACTCAATTCAGCTCAACTCAACTCAACTCAACATCCAAACTCTATTTCTCTTATATTTCCTGCTTGAAGCTTTCAAAGTTCTGAGCAAAACTTAAAAAGGGATGGTGATCCTCATGAAGCGCAGTGTGAGGGAACTGAGTTTGGAGTTAATAAACTATGAGACGATGTACATGGTGCTAACTTCCACTGTCCTGCTCAACTGTAAAACTTCTCTACCATTTTAACTATTTTGGTATTAAATGATTGGTAGATAAATAAAAAATAACAAATAATTTGCTAATATTTTAATGCCATGTTAGGCAATGATTGTTCATAATAAAGGATGGCAAATGACAATTTTCGACTGAGATCTAAAAGTATTGGCCAATGGAGTCCTGGATCCAAACAAAATAAGCCAAACACGAGGGAGGTGTTGAATGAAAACGGACAGTAGTGAAAACAGTCCAACCACAAATATGCATATTTCGGTAATTCTATGCTGCTTCAGAAGGACCCGTGCTGGCTAAAAACTGCAGACTGGCGAGTAATCATCATATATGCTTTTGATTCAGTAATTAAAATGTGGTAACGCTACATTTCCAACTTCTCAAGCACAAGTTAAGAGAAAAACAAATGAGCTTATATCTTTAAATTTTAATCAACCAACAATATAATAAATTTCAATACTTCCCCAAGTTAAAACATCAAAGTCACTCCACAATACGTTGAAAATCCAAGGACTATCATCTCTATGTATAGCATCCAGATCAAATGAAGAATAGCACTATGGCAAAAATGGAAGAAGGTCAAGTAGTATTTCCTACCCATTTCTTCTAGTTAAGACTGATGCCCAGCCCCATGACCATTTACATCCTACCGCATAAGCCATCCCCCAATGAAAGATTGGGAAAACCAACCCTAAACACTTCTTTTTCGGTTTTTAATTTTTTGGATAAGATCCCGGCCTGCAAACTTCCTAGTATTCACATTCTTCAATGGGATACAAGTGCCATATTTACATCCAATAGCAACAACCACTAGTTGTGTTGATTGTCACCTCTGATGTTCAAAGCTATATAATCCCACCCAGAACACTTTTTAAATCAGATTTTTGTTCTTCTGTAAGCCTTGAAGGGTACTTGACGGCAAATTTAATCTTCAAATTTCCCTTCCTCCCAGGTTCTTTTGAGATTGGCATTCCTTCATTTGGGAAAATGACCTCTGCTCCAGGTTTGATTATATCTGTCAGGGGGATCATGAGATTCCTTCCGTCAAGGGTAGTCAAGTCAAGGGTCTTCCCCGTGAGGGCCTCCAGAAGTGTTATCTCTTGGTTGACTACCAGATCATTACCATCTCTCTTATAAAGAGCATGCGGCTTCTCGTCTACCACAAAAACCACATCTGCGGGTGTGAAACCAGGCTCCTGGTTACCCTTCTCGGGGAATGTTATCTTGGTACCCTTCTTCCAACCAGGTTTGATCTCAATGGTCAATATCTCCTCCATAGTCCGAAACTTACTGCAAGGGAATTGCTCATGCCATCAAGTTGAGGTAAACAACGTTGAAGCAAAACATTAATTCAGAGTTAACAGAAAGAATGTATACAGTACAGTAGATTATTGATGCAGGCCAATGCCACCATGGCAGTCATAAAAAAGGGCATCACTTCCTCTTTTTGAATTTACTACATAAACCTTAAATTATCTATATGCAAATATGCAGTTTTTAAGATGATGTGCAGGTCTTTAAACTTGTCTAGAAAAGACCTACTTGTCTTAACAGGATGGACCAAGATAATAGACTCATGCCCAAACTTTTAGATTTATGGTTTTGTAGGGCTTCAATAACAAACCAAAGAGAACCAAAGCAGAGGATAGGAAAGAAGTGAAAAAGAACATAGCTTTTTGGTGCTTAATACACCTGAGGGAGAAGTAAGATGAGTTCAATCAATTATAATCATCCCCAATATTGTCAGAGTGCACTTGATAAAAGCATTATTCCTTCATTCATATATAAAATAAAGCTGAAAACAACAATTTTGTTTGCACCAGCCAGGAAACAAGCATTATTCCTATTGAAAAAGGGAACTTTTCTATTTCTTTTCTCTCTCTTTGTTTTTAAAATACTATCAGAGTGTTATATGGAATGCACTACCCAGAAAGGAGACCATATATATCCAATCTGACCAATCTCCCTAAGCTTAAAATAAAATCCCACTTGCTGAACTTTTCTCCTATTCATCTTACAAGGCTGACCGGTCTTCACTCTTCTATGGATGATCCTGCCTCTAACGACAGTACATGTGGAACACCTCCATCTAGTCCCCCCCACCCCCCTCCCCCAATGGCAACATGTTCTATTCATCTTCAAGGCTGACTAGTCTTCACTCTTTTATGGATGATGCTGCCTCTAACTACAGTACATGTGGAACACTTCCATCTAACTCCCCATGGCAACATGTTCCAGCGTATCTGTATTGTTGTAGACCATAGTTGAAAGAATGCATGGGTAAAATCATGAAGGTGAATATAACCCATATGAACATTAGCATCAATATTTAAGACTGGGATTTTTAACTACAACCACAAAAGGACATATGCTCCAAACACGTTATTTGATAATGAATGTAAACAGAGAAACCCACTGGCTTTGATTCCCTAGACAAAACACAATTCGGAATTTTCAGCAAGAACAAAGCATGAGTTCAATGGCTGAAATTTACATGTAGGGGTTTTCTTTATTCTATAACTCATCAAAGGACTAAATGATGGAGATGAAAAGCAGTTTCTTGGATTCACTTGATGGATTCTATCTATATGATATATATATATCTCCCCCCATGCATTTTTTTATATAAGTAATCAATAAGTTTTATTAATTGAAAACAATAGGCGTAACCCAAGTATATGGGACATATACAAGAGAAACATCCATCTAGGATTTACAACAGATACAAGAAAGTCTTGGACGCTTAGTCCATTAATATTTGTTGTGGCTGCCCAAAGGAACAGGGTGTTGAAAAAGAAAACTTTAAGTTCATCCATTGTTTGCTTGTGATTTTCAAAGCTTCTACATTCCTCTCCCTCCTAATGCACCACAATAGAAATGTGAGAGCAATCTTCCATATTGTTGCCACTTGTGGATAACCTTGTAGACCCCTCCAAGTAGCTAGAAACTTGACCAATCTTCTAGGCATCATCCATGCTAATCTCCTCTAACAAAGAAGTTGTTCCATAAGTTCCTAGCTACCTCACAATGACATAACAAGTGATCTACCACTTCCCCATTCTTCTTGCACATGCAACACAAAGTGCTGGAAGATAGAAATGTATTGGGTTTGGCCTTGTGTGACTACAATTTGAATGTCCAGCTAGAGGCTGCACTACACAGAAACCATGTCCCCAATCTTGCCCCCAAACCCATTGAGGACCAATAACAAAATATAATGTCATCGGGTCAAAGAGTCAAGTGTACACATGCTTACCTTACTGATTCTTAAAACTGCTTGTTACCATAAAAGTTACTAGATTTCATAACAATCCATTGAGGCCTAATCTTCATTCTTATAATAAAAAAAATTTAACCTCATGGGAACCCTTTTTTTTTTTTTTTGATAAATAGCCTCATGGGAACCTTTCAAATCCATTACTTCAACTTCCTTAACTATGCCCTTTATTTATTTATTTTGGTGCTAGTAATTATGCCGCATCCATGATTGTTTAGGACAGGTCCAGGTGTATACATTAATATACCCTATAACATCTTTTAACTATTGTAATGAAACACTTTCACAAGAAAACCAAGCAGCCATTGGAAGAAAGCTGCAATATCTAAAGTTCTAAACAGAGTTCAATGATCTCGCCAACCATGTTGGGGAGAATTGAGGCTAGACAATTTCAAGACTGGAAAGGATCCAAGCTATTCTGTGAATGAAACATACGGAAAGTTACTGGCCAAATCATAAACGGCACTAAAAATGTGTAAAAGCTAGCAATATGTCAAGAACCAGAAATAGACCACTAAACAGTATTGCCAAGCCATTATTGAAACCAGCGTAGCTAAGATAATTTCCGCCAGCTTGTACAAGATTACAAATTACTAATTAAAAGCAAAATATGCAATGCTCAACAGCCTGTAATCTACTCAAATCAATTAATTTGATTAAAAAATTTATTCATAACCAATAAAGAGAAATATAGGCAACATCAAGGTACACACGGAGTATTCCCTGAGTACACCTATCAAGAGAGGGCAAAGAGCTCGGAAAACTACTGAATGTACCTAGTGAGATAATGCTCATCAAAGTTTTTTTAATAAGTTGATAACGCTCATCATAGTTGCCGACAGGAACACATGTTGGATAGGAAAAAAAACTAGAAGTTCTATGCCAAGTCAACAGGCTGATTAGGGAGCACAGGCAACCACCTAGACAACTGGCCCCAATAGAATAAGAATTCAACAACATAACCTTTGCCACAACTGTCATTCACAACCTAAATTCGACCATGCCAAATAATCAACTTGAAACTCTATCCTCACATCCTAAAATAAGCAATTATAGACACGAAAGAGAAGTTTCCATCCCAAAATCCATTCTACTCCGGGAAACCGTGCACACTTCTAATACTGCACATACTCTGTCAACCTCAACTCTAACAGATTCCAAGTATTCGTTCAAAATAAGCAAAGTACCTTGCTGCAAGTTCCATGCAACTGACATAACATGAAAAAAAAAAAAACTACCATCATGTTTTACACGGTTCAACACGCACAGGTTCCTAATGCTTTTAGCTAATAAAGAAACTAACATTGTGAGATAAATTGAATTGCAATGCCTAGTGACTATAGTGCCAAAAAGGGTTAGCAGGACCATTATCATTATATAATCGTTATCTGGGGCCGATAAGTAAAGAGAAAAAAAATGAACTTTATTGTAATTTTTTGTACCCAGAGGCGTCATAGACGTTCCTGGAGATCCTCATCTTCTTCTTAGCACCTTTGTAGAGCTCCTCCAAGCTACAGGGCAACGCGTTTTCTAGCGGCGCGGCCTTCCTAGAAAACCCGGTACCTGACCCACCACCAGGCGTTCTGAAGAACCCGTCTCTACCAAATCCCTTAGCTGCTGCTCCACCACCACCGCCGCCGCCACTACCATTACTCTCGGATCCGAAAATCTCGGCGTAGATGTCATCGGCATCCCGGGGGTTGAACCGGAAGGAGGTGGGATGCTGGCGGTTGCTATTGTAGTATTGATGGTGAAGATTATGGGGGACCCCGCTGGCGGCACGAGATGACGAGGGGGGTGGGGGAAATTGGCCGGACTTGAGGGCCTCCTCTCCGTAGAGATCGTAGATCTGGCGCTTCTGGGGATCACTGAGAACGTCGTAAGCTTCGGAAATTTGCTTGAACTTGGCCTCGGCCTCGACATAATTGACGGGGTTCTTGTCAGGGTGCCATATCATGGCGAGCCTCTTGTACGCCTTCTTCAAATCATCATCGCTCGCGTTCCTGTTCACTTTCAGAATGTTGTAGTAATCCACCCCCATCTATCTCTATGTTTCTGTGCGGCAATGGAGGAAATGGTCGGAGAAGGGGAAGATGGAGTACAGGAAAGAAAATCCGACGGTTGTGTAGTGGGAGCAATTTCGTTTTCTTCAATAAAGGAGGGAATTGTGTTGTGGACGATGATTGGGTCCCGGAAATATATATACGTACGTGTGTGTATATATATATATATATATGAAAAATTTAGACAGATTTTTATTATATTTTTATTTTATTAAATAAGATATTATATATTTATTATTATTAAATAATTTTTTATTATTTAATAATAATATATATATTTATATATATATAAAATCAATCAGCTTACCTCATCTTATTATCTACGTGCTGCAAACTACTGGGGGAAGCACCCAGCAGGGGCGGTGCTGAATTTTTGGACCACAATTTTAGGCCCTGCCCCAGCGGGCCTCTGGTCTAATCAGAGATGTTTTCGTAGTTTACACGCACACAAACGAAAGACACGTGTATTTTCTAGTCAAATAAAAACATCTTCAAATAAAATATCATGTGTAGAGGTCACCCCTTGCTGTCTTAGTACAGGATTCATTGTGGCAGATTCATCTGCATGAGATCTTCTCTAATGTGAACTGATAGTGGACATTAGAGAAAGATGGAGGATGGCTTAGAGAAGTTTTAAAGGACACTTTCTCTTACTGAATAAGAGGAGAAGGAGATTCAAGTGGAACCGAATTTGTTGGAATGAAGTGGAAAATGTTTGATAATTACGTTGTTAACCAATCGGTACTATAAATTGAAGCTTTTAAGCAGTCTATGAAGAAAATCTGGTGCCCAGTAAAGTATATCAAGTTTTGAGACCTGGATCCAATTTTTCTAGAATTCGAATATATTTGAGATAAAGAACGAGTAAAATGTGAAGGACCTTAGTTATTTGATAAACAATTGGTGTTGATGAAAGAAGTTGACGGAAAACAACAAGTTCATCAAATTCAATTAATTGAAGCTCTTTTTTGGGTCTGCATTCATGATTTACCACTCATAGCCAGAAACGAGTATATAAGCAACTTGATTGAAAACACCATTGGGAGGGCGGAAGAAGTGGATCTGGAAAAAGGTGAGATGGCATGGAGTGAATTCATGCAAGTTAGAGTATTGTTAACACTTAAAAATAGTGCAACAGTCTTGAATGGGAGAAAGATTCATTCTCGGTCCTATTGAGGTTGTTTTGGGCCTAGGCCTAGATCGGTATTGTATGGAGCCCTCAGCAGTGGTCCAGTGCGGTTGTACAGTGTCTGACGTACATCCATGATAGTGAACAGTAATTAAATGTAGGAAAAATAAAGAGAATGAGACATATAGATTTACATGGTTCGGCATTAGGCCTACGTCCACGGGGTTCAGGGAGGGGAGAATCTACTATAATAAACTTGTTTTATAGTCTCTCATGGTCTCTTATTATACAATAAATCTTGAATGTTTGTCTTTTGGAGAATATATCGTCACTGAAACTCATTTCGTGGGGCTGAAGAAGCCTTCGAGGAGAAGCCTAGCCAAAAGTCTTTGCAGTCGTATATGCTCTTGCCTTTTGCCCTTTTGTTTTGTGTCACTTTTCTTTGCTTTATGTCATATCACCCCTCATTTATGTCCACTCCCATATTTTTCTCCTAACACCCTCACACCCTTCTCAGCCTTTTGTCTGCTCATTCCCTCTATTTTTCTTCTCTCCTAATGAGTTCTCCCTTATTGGATTGGGTCTAGGAAATACCAAGGGCCCGTTATATTTATCACTTGTAATTGACCGCGATTCTTAAAGACAATTTGCTCTAAAAGGAAGAACTTGAGAATCTTCAAAGATAAAATATGCAATCGAAATAATCCACCCAAGTCTGTAGAGAAATAAGTTCCGGGAGCTGGTCCTTGGTTATTTGTTCATCTTGCGTTACGCAGTGAAGATTTCTGAGTGTAGAATTAGGCAGGAGATGGACTTGATCATATAGAGTGCGAGTGCGGGGCTTGACTTGGCGAGATAAGCAGGAGATAGACTCGACTACATAAATTGCAAATGTGAGACTCGTCTTGGCAAAGTGAGCGGGAGATGGACTCGACTGCTTAGAGTGCGAGTGTAAGGCTCGTCTTGGCAAAATAAGCGGGAGATAGGCTCGACCGCATAGGGTGCGAGAGTGTGGCTCAACTTGGAGAGATAAGCAGGAGATAGGCTCGACTGCGTAGGGTGAAAGCGCGGGGCTCGACTATGGCGAGATATGTATTCCAATGCGTAAGGTGCGAGCACGTAGCTTGGCGATAGCGGGAGATGTACTCAACTGCGTAAGATGCGAGCATGTAGCTCAGCTATGGCAGAAGATGTACCATGTAAGTTGCGAGTGCGTAGCTCGGCTATGGCGGGAGATGTTCTCTATCACGTAAGGAGCGAAGGTCGGGCAGTCGAGTGACCTGCCCATTGTTGGTCCCCAGCTTGGCTATGGTAAGAGATGTACCATGTAAGTTGCGAGCGTGTAGCTCGACTATGGCGGGAGATGTTCTCTACCACGTAAGGAGTGAAGGTCGAGCAGTCGAGTGACCTGCCCATTGTTGGGCCCCAGCTTGGCTATGGCGAGAGACATGCTCAACCGCATAGAGTACGAAGGTCGGGTAGTCAAGTGACCTGCCTGCTTGTTGGGCGCCAGCTTGGCTATGGCAGGAGATATGCTCGACCGCGTAGCGTGTGTAGGTCGGGTAGTCGAGTGACCTACCCGCCTGTTAGGCGCTAGCTTGGTTATGGTGGGAGATGCTCTCTACCGCATAAGGTGTGAAAGTCAGGTAGTCAGGTGACTTGCTAGCCTGTTGGGCGCCAGGGGGGCCAAGCGGCCCCTGGCCCTTCTCGTTTGTTGACTCGTTGTCAAAAATAACCCAGGGGAGGCATCCATGGCTCAAGTGTAAACACTCTGCGTTTGCTAGAGAAGATGCTATCTCAAGATTAATGTTAGGTATCCGAAAAACTAGATCCACACTTCGTATTGAGGCAGGCCAGGCCGCCTTAAGGCTGACAGACTTGTTGAACCTCAATAGGAAGGTAAGTAAGAGATGTTTGACCATACTGCAAAAGTCAAATCGGTCAGTGTAAATATTCTCCAATCACGAGTGCAAAATTCGCAAACTTGACTCATTGTCCTGGAGTGCGGCGAAGATTAGAGGCTTGGCATTTGCTGGAGGAGATGTGATCCCTAGAGAATCATCGGGCAGTCGAAAGACTGAACCCGCACTTCATAGTGAGTCAGGTTGGGCCGCCTTAAGGCTGGACCTGCCTGTCAACCCTCAATGGGAAGGTAAGTAGGAGATGTTCAATCATGCTGCAAAAGTCTAACCGGTTAGTGTAAACAATCTCCAATCACGGGTGTGGAATTCATAAATTTGAGCTGTCTTGCAAGGGTACAGTGAAGGTCTGAGGCATTACTCAATTTGGCATTCTGTTGTTGGAGATGGACTGTGGCGAGGGTCTAAGGCGTTTATCCGTTTGGTGTTCCATTGCAGGAGATGGAATGTGGTGAAGGTCTGAGGCGTTTATTCGTTTGGCGTTCAGTTGCAGGAGATGGCGTGTGGCAAGGGTCTGAGGCATTGATTCGTTTGGCATTCCGTTGTAGGAGATTGCTTGTGGTGTGTCAGTCAGTCGAAAGACTAAATCCGCTCTCCACCGGATGAGAGGTCGGGATGCCTTAGGCAAGCCCCCAGGGAGGTAAGTTGTCGAATAACTGAGGAGTTGGTTCGCTTTTCACTACGATGGGGGTGGGGCAACTCGCTGGGCAGTTTGAGACTGGATCTGCTCCCACTCGTTGATAGCACAGGGAAGGTAAGTGTTGGGTTAGGCTGGCGTTGATCCCACTCTTTTTCTTGGTGGAGGTTGGGAAAGTTTTTGGATAGCCGAGAGGTTGGACCCGCTCTCTGTCATGGGAGGGGCGAGATGACCTTAGCAGATCTCGCCCTTTATCTCCCACGGGGAGGTAAGTTATTGGGCAATTTGAGACTAGACATATTCTTGCCTGTTGACGCTCACGAGGAATGTAAGTGTAGGGCAGTTGAGGGTTGGCCCGCTCTCCACCACAAGAAGGAAAAAGCAGCCGCTTGTGTGACTCATCCCTTTGGTGCCTCACGGGGAGGTAAGTGTCGGACGGCTGAGAAGCCAGTCTGCTCTTCATTGTGATAGAGGCAGGGTAAGTATTTCAGGGAGCTGAGAAACTGGACCCACTCTCCTCGTGAGGGAGGTTGGGCTGCTTGCCCATCCTTTAGTCCTTAAGGGGAGGTAAGTAATCGGACAGTTTGGGACTGGACCTGCTCTCACCCGCTGACATCACAAGGAAGGTAAATGTTGGGTTAGGCTGGCACTAATCCCACTCTTCGTCATAACAGAGGTGAGGGTAAGTTGTCGGGCAGTCGAGGAGCTAGACCCACTCTTCGTCGAGATGGCCTTAAGGCGTATCTCGCTATCTCTCGCAGGGAGGTAAGTTATCGGGTAGTCTGGGACTAGACTCGCTCTCGCCTGTTGACACTCACGAGAAATGTAAGTGTCGAGCAGCCGAGGGCTAGCCCGCTCTCCACCGCGAAAAGGATAGAGCAGCCTCTGGCGTAACTTATCCCTTTGGTGCCTCGCGGGAAGGTAAGTAGTTGTTGATGGAGATTTCGTTGCTTGAGATACGCTAATGGAGATTACGTTGGTGGAGATTACGTTGCTTGAGATACGCTAATGGAGATTACGTTGGTGGAGATTACGTTAATGGAGATTACCTTGATGGAGTAATACTGAGGCATTTGAAAGGTGTTTGAGTGTGGTAGGGCGTTTAGCAAATGTCTCGCGCTATAAGAATCAATCATATTAGTAAAAATAAAATTCACATAAGTTTTGAAGGAGACAAACTGGGGTATTTTAGCCGTTGTAACTAGTTGTTGCTTGACCGAAATTATCCGCTACTGGTTGCTATTTCTTTTCTTTATTGCTCATTTTCTTCTTTTCTCTTTGTTTTTATTTTCTTTTCTCAACTCAGTCAGTTTATTGCTGGGGAATTTTTCAGTCCTTAAGTATCTTCGAAGCGATGTGGATTTAAGTATCTTCGTCCATCCTTATGCACTGTACACTTGTGTGTACTCGCGTGTGTATTCCAAGTGTGCTATATACTTAAAGTACACGAATCAATGGCACTTACAGCTTAAGTGGCCGGGGAGTTTGGTTCCCGGCTTACACGTTGCGTGCATGGAAAAACATTAAGTGCAGTGCAGTGCAGTTAATCGTCTAGGCGATGAAAGGTTCACTCGCCCCTTTTTTGCAATAGTACTTTTCATAAAAATAAAAGTGAAAAGGTTGAAGATACTTATCTGGAAAAGTTTTATCTGCTCTTTCGGAGATTATTTTGCGTGTCAAAAAATTGTTCTTCTTCCGCTTCCGGTGTAAAAATAATCTCAATTCCACAGATGGCGTCATGTGTTAACGTCTAAAATAGCGCGACAGTCCAAAAGGGTAGAAAGATTCATTCCTGGCCCTGCTGAGGTTGTTTTGGGCCTGAGCCTAGATTGGTATTGTGTGGAGTCCCCAACAGTGATCCAGTACGGTTGTACGGTGTCCAACGTATATCCATGACGATGAACAGTAAATAAATACAGGGAAAATAAAGAGAATGAGACACATAGATTTATGTGATTCGGCACTAAGTTTATGTCCACAAGGGTTCGGGGAAGGGAGAATCCACTATAATAAACTTGTTTTACAGTCTCTCATGGTCTCTCATTCTCACTGTACAATCGATCTCAAAGTTTTGTCTTTTGAATGAGATATTGTCGCTGAAACTCCTTTCGTGGGGTTGAAAAAGCCTTCGAGGAAAAACCTGGTCAAAAGTTCCTAGAGTTGTATATGCATTTGCCTTTTATCTCCTGCCCCATTTGCTTTGTGTCACTTCCCTTTACTTTATGTCACATTACCCATCATTTATGTTCACCCTCTCTTTCTTCCCTCCTGATGAGTTCCTTCTGTTGGGCTGGGCTTAGGAAATACTATGGGCACGTTATATTTTATCCCTTACAAGTATGTTTAGATGTTTCAAAACCTCTACTACAAGGAAAGAAGATCAACATAGGCACAATTGAACCCCTTTGGGTTTGATTTACATATGAAAGACTCCCGAGTTTTTGTTATTGTTGCAGAACGTTGGGACATGGCCACTGTGAATGCGATCAATGGAAGACTGAGATGGAATCCTATGAAACAGAAATATTTCCATATAGAAAATGGTTATGTGCTGGGAGTAAGGAATGAGTTGGGGAAGACAAGAATAGAAACAAGAAGCTGAGCGCGCATCACCATCGGTGGCAACTTTGGTGAACAACGAAAGGAAAGAAACAAGCCCGACGAAAATCAAGGAAAAGGCTCTGAACAAATTTGACACAATGTAAATTGTGGGTGGATTGGCTCATGAGATTCACTATGAAATTGGAAAGTTGCAACAGAAGAACCCTGCAAAATCAATAGAAGATATGGTTTTGAATGGAAAAGAAAGCAAAAAATTAGAAAAGGAAAATAAGGAGCTGGAGGTACGGGGACAGCGTGAGGAGGAAGATAAGTCAATGGTCAATCCTTTTGAGGGGGGACATGGAGTTGAATATGGGCTCACAACAAAAAGGCTTGGACCAAACAGAAGAATATTATAAAGAAGGCCCATTATCAAACTTAATAAAACCCAATGCAACTACATATGTTGGGAAGGTTCACCAGCAACTGCAAAAGGCAAAATAGAAACTAAATATGTTGCACGAGAGGGACCCAAAAGGCATTGACATCTCAGCTACTATATCGGCAAGACAAGAAGTTCAACTGTGGTTAGAAAGAGAGTAAATTATGTGAAGACAGATTAAGAGCTCTATGGCTAAAGGATGGAGATCAGAATACAAAGTACTTTCATGCAAAAGCCTCACAAAGGAGAAAGAAGAACATAATACAAAAAATAAAAGATGAGTATGGAGAATGGAGAATGGTAGGAGGGAGAGAATAGAGATAAAATTATCCTAGACTATTTTCAACCACTCTTTACAGCCTCTGATAAGAGGGGCTCCTTTGATTTTTTGGAGGATCTGGCAAAGAAAGTCACTAGCAGCATGAATGAAGAGTTATCTAAGGCTTATATTGAAGAGGAGGTGACAAGGGCACTGAAACAAATGAATTCTACAAAAGCTCCTGAACCTGATAGCATGGCCCCCCTCTTTTTTCAAAGGTTTTGGCATATAATAGGAAAATCATTCACTGCAGCAGTCTTCCAATCTCTGAATACTGGTGAGTTCCCAAAATTTATAAATCATACTTTCATAACATTGGTGCCAAAGAAGAAATCCCCTTGGAAAGTGACAGATTTTAGACCCATTTGCCTTTGCAAAGTTATTTACAAACTTATTTCAAAAGTGATTGTCAATAGATTGAAACTAGTGCTTCCTTACATAATCTTAATTCTCAAAGTGCCTTTGTACCTGGAAAGGTCATAAGAGATAATGTATTGATAGCTTATGAACTGATCAACTACTTGAGGCAAAAGAGAGTAGGAAACAAATGCTTTATGTTTTTGGAATTGGACAAAGAGTGAGATTTTTTGCAATTTATTATGCACAAACTGGGCTTTGATAACAAACTGATAAAGCTGATTATGATGTGTGTCCAAACTATCTCTTTCTTTATTGTAAGGGGATTTTCCCCACTAAAGCCTAAAAGGCCCATAAATGAAAGGGAGCAAGATCGGAAACCTGGCCCGAAGTAACAAGCCCCTAACCCAGCCTACAGGAAATCTCCTCTATACACAACTTGCAGGAGAGATGGTACTGTAAAGGATGTGACTCGTCGTGCTAAGGCCCCCTCGAGTAATGTCTAGCCCTTAAGTGCCTTCCCGCACGACAAGTGTAATATACGAGGAACCCTTGATCTACTGAAAAAAAGGGTATGAATGGATTATAAGGGAGATAGACTGAGAAAAAAAGGTCGGATAACCATGCCGCATTAATGGCTACTGAGAAAAGGAGATCGGATAACCATGCTACATTAATAGCTCCACCACCCAAACAACACACCACATTAATGACACCGTCAAAGAGTCATGTTGCATTTAAAAACTCTGACACAAGGAACAATATGAGGAACACCGACATCATGGTAGCAGGCACTATCTGCTCCTCAGGCTTATAGTATAAATAGCAGATCCTAGGTACAAGAATATCTCTCTAATTCCTAGACTCTCTTACCTATTTGCTACCTTCCAAGAATACTTACTAACTTTGGCATTAAGGGTTACCCAGCCCCAGGCCACCCTCTCAAAATCGCAGTCTTTTCTATCTTGTGCAGGGCCCCTTTTTGAAGATCTGAGTTATCGGAGCTTGACTCAAAGGTGTGCGAAACACGACATTAACATCTATATTGATTAATGGAAAGCCAATAGGGCTTATAATTCCTAGTAGAGGGCTGAGGCAAGGGGATTTCCTCTCACCCTATCTATTCTTGTTGTGCATTGAGGGGCTTATTAGCTTATTGAAGGAAGCTGACTGCAATCACTCCATCCTTGGCATTAAAATATGTAGAGGATCACATCGACTAAATCACCTATTTTTTACAGATGACAATGTTATATTTTGTAAAGCAGATGCTTAGACAAATAGGAGAGTGCAACTATTGTTGAAGAAATACGAAAATGCATTAGGTTAGAAAATCAACCGAGAGAAAACCTCTATGGTGTTAAGCATGAATGTGCCAATTGGAAAGCAGGAAAAGATTATGTCTTTGTGGGGGTGTTACCCAGTAAAACAATATGAGAAATATCTTGCCTTGCCCCCAGTGATTGGAAGATCCAAATCTCAAGCTTTTTTAGAAATTAAGCATAAAGTTTGCAGAAACTACAGTGTTGGAATGAGCATATGTTCTCTCAAGGGGGAAGGGAGATGCTAATCAAGCTTATGACACTCTCAATCCCTACCTATGCTATGAGTTGCTTCAAGTTACCTGGTAGTCTATGCTCTAAACTTGAAAGCATGATAACTACATTCTGGTGGGGTTAGAAAAAAGATGAGAGGAAGATACACTGGATCAATTGGGCCAAGATGTGCGACTCCAAATTCAGAGGAGGCCTAGGCTTCAAAGATTTGAGAACTTTTAATATGGCGTTGTTAGCAAAACAAAGGTAGAGAATATCACAAGAGGAAGGAAGCATGTTGCAGAAAATTTATAAGGCAATTATTTCCCAAAGGTTAATTTCTTTGAATCCTCTTTGGGCAATAATCCTTCATATGCCTGGAGAGGAATTTGGGAAGTAAAAAACCTGCTTATCCAAGGCTGCAGATGGAGTATAGGGGATGGAAAATCTGTGAAGAAATGGAAGGACAACTGAATTCAAGGTCATCAAGCTCTTTATAAGGAACTCAATAATATGAAAATAGAAGAGAATGAAGATACTGTGGATAGTCTTATTGATAGCAATACTAAGTGGTGGAATATCATGAAGATTAAAGCTCTTTTCAATCCAACTATAGTAGCAAACATTGTGAAGATTATTATGTGTCCAAGAGACCATGAAGATAAGCGGACACGGACCCCAGAAAAGAATGGCAAGTTTAGTATAAAAAGTGCATATAGATTTTTCAGAGAAAAACAGAACCCAGGAGAGAGCTAAGATGCAAACAAACAACAAGCACTTTGTCATACATTATGGAAATTGAAAGTTTCTAACAAATTCAAAGTTTTTGCATTGGAGAGCCTGTAGGGATGGACTACCCACTCTTTTTAATCTTAGACAAACGCATATTGAAGTGGAAGCAAATTGCAGTTTTTGGCAGGATAATATGGAAGACCTTCCACATGCCATCATTTACTGTCCTAAAATTCGAAATCACGGGAACATATATGTACCGCTGCTGCAAGGTATCAACAAGGATATGAATATGAGAGATATAACACTAAGTGTGAAGGAAAAGGGCACTATTGAAGACCTTGCTATGTTCTTCCTAATAGAATGGGGCTTTTGGTATCGAAGAAACAAAATGATGCACGATAAGGTATGTCTGGATCCTAATCTGGTGATTGAATATGCTTTATCAATTCAGAATCTTCACAAGAAACTGAAAGCTACTCCAAGCACAAAGTCGACAACCTGTTGTAGCTGGAGACCACCTCCTCAGGATTTCTTAAAGCTGAATATAGATGGAGCAATATTTTTTTATCAGCACAAAGCAGGTGTGGGAGTTATTCTCAGGGATACAACGAAAGACATAGTGATGGCTGCTAGCAAACTAGAAAATGAGGTCCATGACCTTGAAACTATTGAACTCCTAGCCATGTTTTGAGGCTTACAACTTTGTGTAAATATGGGCATTGATGATATTATACTTGAGAGTGATTGCTTGTTGATAATCAAAGAACTACATTGTGCTACAAATTCCCATTCTTCTCTAAGGATACCGGTGAAAGAAACAAAAAGGCTTATGCAACTTTTCAGAGTTTGCAAAGTTCAACATGTTAATCGATTAGGGAATGAGGCAGCCCATAAGCTTGCCTATTATTCTTGTAATGTTGAAAGCATTGAGATGTGGTGGGATAATGTTCCAACTGTTGTTTCGTAGGCCATTTGGCTTGACAAAAATAATCTGTAATGCTTCTTATCAATAATATGGTGTTTTCCTATAAATAAATAAAAAATCTTTGTATAACTATGTTACTTTTTTTTCCAGCAAGTTTGTGTTAATAATGTATATATCCAACAATTCAATAATTTATAGTCTCGTACGTACTGTCAATTGTTTTAGTAATATTACTCTTCATTCTAAATCTTGTAATCTCTAATAATTTTAAATGGTTTCTTATATCAACTAGGGGTGACCCCGCCCTCGCTAGGGTGCTACCCGCATATGCGAGGGCGGGGTCACCCCTTCCACACATCCCGCCCCCACATATGGGGGGGGGGGGGTGTTTCAAGCCCTGCACCCTGCCCCTGGGAGGTAGGGGAGGATATCTCATCCGCCCCGCCCCCCGCCCACTTCAAGGGTATTGATGTCCCATTCGGTTTAAAAATGATTTCTGGGTCAAAAAATATTTTTTTGGACCCAAACTAAAATTAGTATATAATTTAAATTGTAAATTAAAATAATATATAACAATCATTTAAAAACTGATAACATAAAACTATGTTATCAATTTTTAAATTTGTTAGACTTGATCACAAGAATATTAGACTTGTTCACAAGATTGTATTGTAGATTGTGAGTCCCACATTGCTCAAATAAGGCTTTTGTATTACTTGACTTTCTATATAAAGGTTGGCCTAGGTGACTAATGCAATATATGTACAATCTTGTGGATAAGTTTAACACTCTTGTGAACAAGTCTAATAAATTGTAATATACAATTATTTATATATATTTATATATATTATAAAAGGCGGGAGTGAGGCGGGGGTGAACCCCATCCTTGGCCAATTCAATACATGTACAATCTTATGAACAAGTCTAATAAATTGTAATATATATACAATTTGTAATATACAATTATTTATATATATATTTATATATATTATAAAAGGCGGGGGCGGGGCGGGATATTTGCGGGGCAGGGGTGAACCCATCCTTGGCCAATGCAATACATGTACAATCTTGTGAACAAGTCTAATAAATTGTAATATATATACAATTTGTAATATACAATTATTTATATATATATATATATATTTATATATATTATAAAAGGCGGGGGGCGGGGCAGGATATTTGCGGGACAGGGGTGAATCCATCCTTGGCCAATACAATACATGTACAATCTTATGAACAAGTCTAATAAATTGTAATATATATACAATTTGTAATATACAATTATTTATATATATATTTATATATATTATAAAAGGCGGGGTTGGGGCGGGGGTGAACCCCATCCCGCCCCCGCCCCCATTGTGGGTGCCAGATGCGGGCGGGGCCACCCACCCCCAGTTGCCCGGCCCTAATAGCAACTACTTAAATGACATCCATTTGAAATGTGTCATATATATTTGACGTGTATCCCTCTTTGTGTTGGATCCCCACTGGTTGTTGCATATGGTGGTGGTCATGAAAGAAGAAGGTTGATGACAACCATGAGCCGAGTCTAAGGTGGTGGAAGTACTGTTACGTGGAAGCCGATGCCAACGAGGTCAAGCCCATGGGTGGCGACAAAATCATCCATTGAGGGATTGGAGAAGGTAAAGCTCGAAGAAGGGTAAGAGCTAGGTGGGTGGGGGATAGTGTATGATCTGCATGGAAGAGTTCTAAAAGGCAGCAATATTGGAAGTCACTCAGATGTTGAGATACCCAAAGCCTAGTGTCCATTGAGTCCGAGAACAAGAATATTGATTATGGATTCAATGTGAGTTCGAATTCATTAGATCAATCTTGCAGAATCACACAGTTGTTGTCTGCGATGGAGTCGGATCATTAAGAACAAGAAGGAACTGGCCTTTTTATACTCCCTTTTCTTGGCATACTCCATATAGTTATGATCTAGTAGCAGTTGATTAATCATGCTTGAAAATATGTTGTAATGTGATACAAGAAGATATTTTTCTTTCTTGTGATTAAATTGAAGGTAAAAGATCAATAGCGATAACATTCCAATGACAGCGATCAAAGTTTTATTCTTCATTATACAAATAAGCCTGTGTGAACCGTATTTAGATTTTCATTATCCAAAGCAACACTCAAGCCTAGTATCTTTTTTCACAAACAATTGGAAAGAAGTCATCAAATTAAGTCCTTGATTTCTCAGAAATTAGGTTGGCTTCATATTGATGCAATAATAAACCATTAAAAAGCTTCTCCAGTGTTCTCAATTCCAATAAACAACTCTTAAAGTGGTTTCTGCACAATCCTAAAAGGGAAAAAAAGGGAAATAACAATACATCAAGCATGAAAAACATAACAAATATACAAGAATTATGTGACACTTACTAAAAGAACACTTAGATCCATTATCTCTGTCGACAGCCGATGAGCCCCAGTCAATTTGCAGCTTCAAACAGGCAAAGGCCAACTTAAGTCCTCCAACAGTAACCAAAGAATATTTAGTGTTCCCCTGTCTTCGGCTGATTGAAAATTTTGTACTTGGTGAAAACGCACATGCCATATTTTCGTGTACAGCAATGATAAAAGGAAAGAAACTTCTCGGTGGCACAAACAAGAAGACCACGAAAACTTTAGCTCATACAGCAATAGCTTGACCAGTAATACCATCATGAAGCTGCAAAGAACCGTCCCTCATCAGGTTGAGGCTTAAACTCTTAAACCTCTCCCTAGAATACTGTCGAGATGCCTTTCTCCAATCAGTTCCAGTTTTCATCATAGCAACGAATTCCTCATAACTAATGCGCCCATCCTGAAAAGAATTTGCAAAAGGGAGAGAGAGAGAGAGAGTTTTGATATCAGAATGCTCAACATCAATTTTAAAATCTTGATGACTTCAACTCTCTTTGCAGCATCTTGACAAGTTCCAAATATTTATCACTATTACCATTTCGTTTCCTGTTTCAAGATGTTCTAGAAGTGATGTTTCTGACAGGTGGTGGGTCCTGAATTTTAAATACAAGAGACGGTAAGGCTTGAAAGACAAACCTTGTCTGTGTCAACCTCTCTCATTATATCATTCACCACATCAGTATCAGTTTCAACCGAGTCATCTGCTAAGCCTTCCCGCAGTTCATTTGATTCAATATATCCGCTTTCATCTTTGTCGAAAAACATAAAGGCTCTGCGGAAATGCTCATCATTCTCCATCCTTTGCAAGTGAATTGTTACCGCTACAAACTCTCCATAGTCCAGTACTCCATTCCCATCCACATCAGCCTAAATAGATATCACAACTTGTAGTCTATTAGTTTGAATATTAAAAAAAAACAAAATACAACAAAATCTATCATAAAAATTTTGGACAATGGAGCACTGAACCATATTGAACAGAAACCAATGCTTTTAGATGTTGTGATCTGAAAGCATTTATCAATCAATGAGTGTTGACATTACAGTGAAACCCAACCAAAATTTATCCTCTTTATGAGTCTCACTTGTCTAGGAAACATTATTTGAACCATACATAGTAATAGTCACAAGTGTTTAAGTCATCCTAACTGCTTATAAATACTTGAAATTATCAGGTTTCAAAGCATTTTCACTTCATTGAAAACATAGGGAGGTGCCAAGTTTGGCATAGTGGTAAAGAGCAAATGGCATCAGCAGGATTTTGTGGGTAGTAACATGAGGACAGAGGTTTGAGAAGAAAAGGTCTAACCAAAGGGGAATCCAAGGTATGCTGTCCAGTGAACCATGTATGATAGTTTTTATCTCTGAAAATAACTGAAGTGACTTTCAAATCTGCATTTAAACAAGCAAGAAATTTACCACTTCCATCAGCATTTTTATCTCTGGTTCAGCCAATTGTGAACCAACTTTTCGAAGCCCAGTCCTCAGTTCTTCGTATGTTACTTTCCCATCTCTGTCCGTGTCCATCAATGTAAACATATCTCTGATTACTTCTACCTCTTCAACAGACAAGTGTTCTGCAATTACCTACATAAATTGATCGAACAAACCCAAATCACCGACCAAAGTCAAATTGTACATCACCACTCTTATAGTCAGAAATAGAGCCAACAATTACACCTAAAACCTAAATAGATTCTTACTCGAAGAGCTTTCTTTTTGAACCTGTTCATCACAGAGAACTGCTTGAGTCTTGACCGCACAATATCTCCCAATGGGACATTTGGCGCTTTCTTTGCATTTTGCAGCCAGGAGTGATCTACCAAAAGATGAAAGAGAAGAAAATACAGATTAGTATTAGCAGTTTTAAGAAAGCTAGCCATACTGCAGAAAAACTCAAACTCCAAACAGTTCAAATATATCAGCAGCTCAACAATTTTCCTCCTTGTACCAACCAAAATAACACACTGCCTCCAAGTGATATGAGAATATGCATTTGTGTCTATAAACACATGCCTTTTTAATAGCTGTTTAATAGCTCCTTTTGAGATAGAAACTTGTCAACAAAGAAGGGATTACTGCACTAAACACAAGGATATAGCGAGTAGTGTTGAATACAGTTTCCATTGAAACTACATGAATGTTATTCGTCAACTTACAAGTAGAAAAGAGTAGTGAAGTCCAGCCTTTTATCATGAATACATCTTAAAATGATTCATTCTAAGAAAATCTTGTCTATGGAAAGCCACCAACAATACAATGTGATTCCCAAATAAAGTCATGGCCCAATGAAGTGACCACAAAAAGTGGTCTTCAATTTTATTTTCAAATAAATTTAGCAGGACTTAGGAGTGGGCTATCGACACGGTCAAATATTTCAGATTTACCGTGGCAATTTCTGAATAATGAAGAGATCATAGCCATCAAGATCTTGAGAAACAAAACAGTTCAAAGAAAGGCTATCTAGGAAGGTAAGAAAAAGAAAAAAAACAGTATCGGAGATATCAATCTTGAAGACATAAAGCAAGCCATGCATGATGTAACTATCCAAGTAATTGCCTCATAGCAGCTATTATCTTCCAGGAGGCTCCGAGTCTGCTGATTAAGTCTTAAGAGACTCAATCACTACGAATCTACGATAATGGCAACATCAAACACAAAATACACCTTCCATACCCTTTAAACTTTTTTTAATGTCTAAAACCTGTAAGCCTCCTAAGATTTCAGGGCATGGCACAGCACCCTAAAGTTCTAAAGTCAAGTGGCAAGATGCAAACTATTATGTAGAGGCCATGGTTAGCCTTAACCACATAAAAGTATACACACTGTAAAAATGAATCAAATTGCTCTACAAATAAAAAGCAGAAAAAATATCACAAGGTGGTAAGATAATTATTATCATGGTGAGATTCATTTTGGAATTCACCATGTTGGACTATATGACGTATTGTTTTACTAAAAAATATAAATGTACATGTTCGTTGACATAAAACAAAATTTTTCTCGTAACATTTAAATGATTGTAATATAATAACATGAGTTGGCTAATGATCTATTGATACTTTCTTTTTTTTTTTTATGCGAAAAATATACGTATAAACTTAGCTACATTTAATGGGTTCATTTGCTTGGTATTGTTAACAAGAGGTTTATAAGAATTTAAAAAGACTTCGAGAAGGGCCTAACATTTCTTTTCTACAGGTGACTTGTGGATCTATTTATATCACTAAGGGTGTAAGAAATGCCTTCAATTTTTTTTCTCTTGGGTGGGACGACGCATAGCCCTCTGGTCTACTTGGGGCTCCACCACTACCCAACCTAGAAATGATTCTTTCCGATCTCAACACCACCCCAAAAAAAAAAAAAAAGCGAGCGACTACAAAGAGTGTTCAAATTTTCTTAGTTGTTAGCCCCTTTTACCGGGAATGGAAAAGAGTACACCAGCCAAACCGAAAGTTTAAGTTAAATCCAAGTGGTTCAACCTTAAGATATCCCTTCTTCCTCTTTGCCAACCACTCATGAGATTTTCTATCAAGCAATCTAAAAGGCTAAACCTGAAATCTAAGTCAAAATCTAGCAAACAATAGTATTCCATGGTCATTTAGATTGATTTTTTTCTCTGATAAGTGTGGTCATTTAGACTGATGATTAAAATGATACTGATGATCATGCATAATCAAATGGTAAAACTATTTCAAGCAAGTGAATCACTATCGTAAAACCTTCTCATGACAAGAAGAATAGAATCCTAGAAACGGAGAGTGAGACAGCAAAACATTCTCTCAACACCGCATTAAGCCCTTGGGTGGAACCTCAATTAAATGAAAGCCAGAATTTAGAGTGGTGAGATTACTGCCACTAAGGTGCATCACTTAATTCCCAATAAGAAGTCCATTACTAACCGACGTAAAATCTGGAACCAAATTAACAATGAAGCTTCGAAAACTATTCAACTTTGTATTGAATGACAGCAAGTCAAACCCAGTATCACAAACTGCTAAAGAACTTACCAAGCACTTGTTGAGCAGTCAACCGCTTTCTGGGATCCGGCTCCAGCATCTGTCGAACTAGGCCCTTAGCACTGTCAGATATCTGAGGCCATGGTTCCCTCTTAAAATCGATGACCCCCCTTAAAATCGCAAGAGCAACCCCCTGTTCGGTCTCTGCCATAAACAATCAAAAGAATAAAAAATATAAGATTTTCACCGCCACGTTCACCAAAGCTGGCTTTAATAGGGAGGGAAAAAAAACAACACAAAAAAAAAAAAAAAAAAAAAAAAAAAACACCTGCCCAAAATGGAGGAACCCCGCATAACAGAATATAAAGGATCACGCCGGCGCTCCATATATCAACCTCTGGTCCATAATTCCGTTTCAACACCTCCGGCGCCATGTAGTAGGGACTCCCCACGATTTCCGAAAACCTCTCCCCTAAGAACCACAATAAAACACCAAATTTAGCGTTGAAAAAGAAATCAACAATCAACCAAAAATACAATATTGGAAAAACCAACAATCAACCCAAAACCCACACAGCATGTGTCACGAGGAACCGGAAATCACTTGCATGCGAGGCTTAATCATCACAAAGAGTCTGAAATCAACTAAAATATGAAGCAAAACCATAGGCCCTTGGTAAAAAAAATCCAAAACCACAAAAACAACCGAAATTAACATCTAGTACCGTACCTGGCTTAAAAAACACGGAGAGACCGAAATCGATGGCCTTGAGCGGCGAATGCTCCTTCTTATTGGCGAACAAGAAATTCTCAGGTTTCAAGTCCCTATGCATAACCCCATTGGCGTGACACATCCGCACCACCTCGGCTATTGTCCTCGCTACGCTCGCTGCGGCCCTCTCGCTGTAATGCCCCCTCGCCACGATCCTATCGAACAGCTCCCCTCCCTCGCACAGCTCCATCACGAGGTGCACGTTCTCGTTGTCTTCGTACGTCGCCTTCAGCTTCACCACGTTCGGGTGGTCCGGAAGCGTCGACATTATCGCCACCTCCCGGCGCACGTCTTCCACGTCAACCCCCGTCCGGAGCTTCCGCTTCGAGATAGACTTGCAGGCCAGTGCCTCCTTGGTCTCCCTATCCGTACACAGGTAAGTGATGCCGAACTCTCCCCGGCCAAGCTCCCGGCCGAGGATGTACTTGTCTCCGATACGGGTGCGATGGGTTAATGAAACGATGTCCTTCAGCACTCGAATGGGGGCGGGAGAACGAATCGAGTCCTCGGCATACGGGTTTGGCTTCCGCTCAACAGTTCTCTTCTTCTTCTTCTTCTTGCGGTTTGTGCGGTTAGAGTTCCTCTCTGCTTTGGCGTCTCCTCTAACGCAAGCATTACAGTTTCCCATGCTGTAACAGACGCACAGACACAAACCGAGAGAGAGAGAGAGAGATATTCAGTGTCGCTGCCACTGAAAAACGGTGCGTTTCGGGTGGTGGTGGCGCCGGTGAGTTACACGGGCCGGCCAGCGGGGAGAGAGAAAACGCGGGGTTTCAGTTAGAGGACAATCAAGGTGGCTTTTGAAAAAACATTAATATAATTTTATATTTTAAGTTTCTGAAATTATTTTAATTATTATTAGAAGATTAACTTGATTTTACTGAAATGTCCTTATCTATATTACAGTACATTGGCTATACGAGTTTGGAGTAATTTGTTAAGTGTGCTAGGGTACATGAGATTTTGGTGTACTCAATATCTCTTTTTTTAAATCATTTATAATCTATTTAGAATACAATTATCTAGTAAACCACATTAATTTATGATTTTTTTATAGATTTTTTTTATGAATAATAATAATATTATTATTTATTATTTTCTTCTTTGTGAAACCTATATCCGATGGTCAATGAGCTAAGTGTTACTGTTTAAGATGCCGTGGAGAATAGTTGTTGAAGTTGTTCAACGGTCGAGATCCTTGCGGTGGGAGTATTTTGACTTTTATTTTATATATATTTTTTTATTTCTTCTCCATTCCATACGGAAAGAAGAGAATTGCAACAGTCCAACAAGATTTTATAAAAACGAGAATTTACAGTAAATATCGCGTAATTTTTTTAAAAAAATTAAATAAATAAAAATTAAATTTTTAATGATAGATTTATTTTTTTTAAATGATTGCACGATATTTATGCATTCTATAATTATATGTAACATTACTTAAAATATAGTTTTAATTATGCAGTGAATTTTTTTTTATGAATTTTTTTTTTTAATAATCAAAGCATTTCTCGAAAAAAATATTAGTTGGATTTATATTAAAGAAAAAAAAAATTATGAGCCTATTTGGTAAAAGGATGACATATATTTATTTATTTATTTATCATAATATTTCGCGTCATCTCATTTACTCACGAAATGAATAATTAATTCGAGGAAAGATAGATACAATATTTCGTCTTTACGTGACGTGAAATATGGGGGTTTTGCATGATTGTAGTTTCCATAGAAATATCCAAAAAAACTTGATAAGTATATTTTTGAAGTAATTGAAATCCAAAAGTACTGAATATACGTGTGTTTGTTCGTTTGTTTTTATTGGTGGATGGGAAATTTCTGAGTAGTTTAACAAAATGGTTTGGTTTTGGAATAATAGTGCAACACTATTATAGGAATGAACTACTCTTCATTGACTTTATTCCACCTCATTAAATGCCCAACTAATGTTTTTGTTGTATTTGGAATTTATTTATTTTTTTAATAAAATAAAATGAAATTCATTTTAATATTTTTTTAATAATATAAAAATTATTTTATACAATAATTAACGTCATATGTCAGATTATAAAGATATTTTTATAAAAATAAAATAGATCTGTTACACTAGATTAAATTACGTCAATTTATAAAATTTCATTTTATACTCACGACTACTTCGTACATACCTACAAAAATTATAGCGTCAAATTTTGATGTGTAAGAAAAAGTTTTATATAAAAGAAGGGTATGATTAGCATGACAAGCAAGTCATTAGTATGGGAATATCCAGAAAGAGAGAGAAAGAGGATTGAAGAAATACAGAAAGGAAGTAGGTGGAGACATGGTCAAGATGGTGAGAGGCCATGAGAGTCCTCCTCCCTCCTTAACTCATCAAGATGGAAGATCTAAGATTCCATTTGTTAAAGTCAACAAAGATGATGACAAGTCCATCTTCCTTTAAGCAAAAGAAAGAGGAAAATGTCTTGGCGTTGCTTCTTAATAAAAATGTGTTTTACCATTCAAATATTATTTTGGTAGTGCTAATTCACTGTAAGAAAAATAAATTTTTATGACGGATTATTTATGATGAGTGATTATTTATAATAAAAACAGACTCATTTTAATAAAAAATAATTATTTTTTTAAAAAATAACTAATTATAAATAAACAGTTTTTTTATAGTGACCAAAATCAAATTCTATGGCTTTATTTTCTCATACTCTTTCAATTTCTATAAAAGGGTTTGCTAATGTTATTTTGCAGCTACGCGCATGAAACAGACACTGTTTCAAATTTTTATTTTTTTGATAATTTGGACTTTTTTACGTAAGATTTGTACCTTATTGTAAGAGTATCCAAATAAATATATATATTCAATAATAAGACAATTTCTGAGAGTCAAAAGGCTAATAGCATATAATTAAAGAAGTTCTCAAAAAACGAGACCCCGACCCCAATGCACGCCCTTCATTAAGTTCTTATGTCTTTACCCTAACGTAAATATTTTATCGAAAAATATTTTAATAATGATATAAAAATAAATTTATAAATTGATATGATATATTAAAATATAAATTTATTTTTATTATAAAATAAATCTAATGTATCAAATAAAATTACATCAATTTATCACTTTACTTTTATAAAATCACTTTGTAAATTTCATAGATTGACCCACGTAGATAGGATTCGATTGCTATAATTTGATGCTTTTTAAAGAACTTGCATATGCATACTGAATTGGACGATGATATGCATGAATTTGAAGAGTCTATATTTTATATATATATATATATATATATATATATATATATATATATATATCTTAACATTGACTTGACACATGAATATTATATTCATCCTCGATATCTCCTCCAATGAGATTATTTGGAGCACTTTAATCATGGAGCTAGAACCTTTTAAATTGTAGCAGCTAGTCTTATAATTGGTGTCACAAAGTATCTCTTTCTATTGATCTCCCATATAAACTGAAAAATAATAGTCTTTAACTATTTTACATTTGGATCCAAGAAAAATGTGATTGATATACACATAATCATGTTGTTTTTCATTCTAAATTTTATCATCCTCGATCACAGTTGTTATACAGCATATTTAAATGACTGCTACTTAAATGGTCGACGTATGTAATCACTTAAAATGTAAAGCATTAGCAAATATAACTTAGAATGATCATGTTGTCTTTGAGTAGTCATTTTCCTTTTATTTTAGTTATATATTCTTCATAATTATATATAACCATTTGTTAATGAATCTTGAGCAATTGGCTTGGCACATGAGTTGATTAATATTATTATGATCTTTATGTTCAATGCCTCTACTCCTCAGAAAATATTATGGACCACCTTAGTGTTTTATGGGAGTAGAATAACCTTTTATTAAATTGCATATATTAGTCATATTCATATTTGGTGTCACAAAGTATCTCTTTTTCTTTTTTAAAATAAAGAATAATCCACAAAGCATCTCATGACGACTCTTCAAAAATGCTTTTGCAACTGTCCTCGATTGGCATCGTTAATGTGACATTTCAATCATTGCAATCTTTTAATACACCTTAAATAATATTTACAGTCTTAAAATATTTACAATCCTCATTTATATATATATATATATATTTTAAATGAATAAATTTAAAATCTACACGAAAAAATTATTTTTTTTAATAATAATCTATATTTTTTTTTAAAGGTAGTATACAGAAACTCTGCACATTTTAAGACTATATATAATATTATCCATTATATATATATATATATATTTATATATATAAAATACTTGCATATGCTTTCTCGTGACTCCTCGTAACGAGGTAAATTGCTTTTGTTAGAGGGGTTAATGGAATGGAATATGCGATGGATTAGAAATACTCATGTTTGATGATGGCCAAAGCATATATGGTTGGAAAACATCCAAATTCTCATCAGTGCATTTAATGTTGTTTTGGATTATACATACATATTGATCATCATGTACGTGCTAATTGCTACAAAAATCATCGATTGATATCATCTGTATAATTGAGAATATATAATAAAATATAAGATGAAAAACTATCTTAGTCTAATTTCACCCTAAAATTCAGATAAAAAAAACTATAAAAGATCTCAAAATTGAGTTGAAAGGTGCTTGATCTTATATATATACCATTTGCCAAAGGGAAAGAGTAGTAATGATGAGGAAAGGGTGGCTTTGAAGGTATAGGCAAACTTTAAACCCTGGCAATGGCATGGCCAATCAATCTCTTTCTCTTCCAAGTGAAAAAAGAAGAGAAAGTTGATGATGTTGGCACTATAATGATGTTTGATGATGGGGTTGCAAGGCAGCATGTGATCTTTCCCACGCCAACTGCATCAAATTAGGATTACTACAAACCTTTTCGGCTCCTTTTCAATTTCAAAAGGTGCACTTACCCTACATTGAGGCACCCTTTTCCTAATTCCAAAAGTTCCAATTGTTCCCCTAACCACGGGGGGTTCTTGGGATTCTTAATAAAGTTATCCTAATTGGATGCAATACAAGAAAAATAAATATTTATGACAGACTATTTGCGACAAAAACGGATTGATTTTGACAGAAAATAATCATTTTCACAGAATATATATAACTGGCTACAAATAAGTAGTTTACTTGTAGTGATGATTCATGATCTTTATGAATGGATATCTATCTCTTTGATTATGTTACTCTTAATTTATAATCAAAACTACATGTAAAATATATTAGAAATATCCACTATCGCCATCTAATAGCATTGGCATTCTAAGATTGGAAAGTTCAAAAAATACATTGGTCTAAAAAACGACCTGCACAACCTCTTGTACAATGGGCAGCATCCACTCTTTCACTTGGAAGCATCCCAATCAAGAATTTGATATAGGCAGTGGCGCCATTGGCCATTTTCTTTAAAATAAAAGATCTAATACGTACAATATGCCACATATATATATATATATATAGCTAGCAATCCATCCATCCCAAGATTTCCTTCTCTTCTAATGTTGATGAATTTGCCATGAATGATATATTATTCAAGCTAGGCTAACTCCGGCCATGCATCTCCTGATCCATTTTATGCATGATCTTCTTCTTAAATCACAAAGTCATGTAGGTGGGGTATCAACCAATCTCTCTCTCTCTCTCTCTCTCTCTCTCTCAAGTTGTCTTATTTTCCATGGAAATATAATACGTACCGTGCGTCAATCTATAGTACTACTCATGGACCAACAACATCCAATCTTAAAAACTAGCTAGGTACGTGAGCCACATGAATATTATGCATTTTCACGTACGTACGTCGTGATCTCATGACCAAATGCAACACGAAATGCTCATCACGCATGCTGCAATCGTCTTCCTTGATTAATTATAAGTAGTTACGTACGTATATTATATTATATTATATGCCTATATATACTTTATAACTATTATCAATAATATTTGATCTCAAGCATGTTCTCATGCCACAATCCCAACCGTACGTCTAGGGCATCTCATGCGCGTTTCATCCACTCATAGTCGTGGGATTTCTATATACCCAAAACACTTATTCAAACTAGCTGGTCTTCTACCAATTAACTTCAATACAAAGGTAGGGAAAATGATTTATATATAATATTTTTTACAATACTTTACACGAATATATTTTAAATAAGAAGTATTTTTATAAAATATCTTATAAAAATAACATCATTTTATAAAAATATTCTCATTTTATAATATTATTGTGTAATATATTATATAATATGTATATCATTAATCTATTGCATTTACTACTCAATCCAACATGAGAATCTGGCTGATTGGTTAGCCAGACTAGCCTCTGACTTACATGATCTATGAACAAAAAAATTACCAAGAAAACAAAAGCATAACTTCTCTTGTTGTCCTCATCCTTTTTCCCCACTTGCCCATCAATCTAATTAATGACTAAACCCTAACCTAACAATCTTGTTCGACCCAAAACGTCACCTCAACTCAAAGGCTAGCTGGTGCTGGCCCATCAATTCAACTTGGTCATGCTTATTTAAGCCGCTCGGCCAAACCCGGCCACCCACCAACCATCACCCTTCACTATTCCATCATAATAACATATATCTCATTCTTTAGTTTACTTTATTTTACTTTTTCAGGAAAGAAATTAACTCATTTCATTGCATAAAAAATAAGAATTTGTAATAGATTATTTCAGACGATAATGAATATTTCTGATAAAAAAAATACTCATTTTGACAATCAATAATTATTTTCTTTAGAAATAATTGATAACAAATAAATAATTTTTTTGTAATAAATTTTTCTTTTTACACAAAAAAAATATACGGGCAATAAATTCCCCTACGTACTAATCCCACCAAACGACTAAAAGACCTCTATATGTCTCATTCATCGTAATTAAAAACCGTATTGAATAAATGAAAGTCAAAACACACTGTTGCATATCTCAGAAAATCCAAACTCCTCCAAACTGTTGGATAAAAGTTTCCAATATTCCAATCAATCATATGCCTACCTAGCTAGCTTGGCCATGTCAACTTTAACCATTAAATTGCATCTCCTTACATCTTTTTATTGAGACAAAGCACAAGTTCCTGAGTAAGGGACACATTTTCAGCCATACTTCTTCCCTTCAGGAAGATGAGGATCAAGAAAAAAGAGGAAAAGAAGCATCATTAATGAAGTCTTTTGTAGCCTCCCATGCACACATCCACCCTCACGATATACCTACAACAATATTCAAGGTAAAAGCTCGAGATAATCCCATCCGAACTCGGGCTGCTATCAAGAAGAATGTCTTCCATGCAAAACCTCTTTTAGTACTTCCTCAGTTGAAGGCATTCTGTATAACTGCTCATTTTTCCTTTCCAATACAACAACACCGAGTAATAAAATAAGCAAGACTGAGTAGCTAGGGATAGAATCACTTGAAGAGAGAGCAGATCATTAAAAAAAATACTTGATTGCTTCATGATCATCATGTATATCTTGTGGAGAGTAGCATGAGGAAATTACATCGTATTAGCATGTGTCTTTTCTTGAACCACTTCTCTCGGGCCTCCTGTTTTAATAAGTATTTCCTCCTGTAGAAGAGACTTCTCCAGCTCCATCCCTTTGTTAACAAGATCTACCTCGAAGTACTCTACATTGGAATCCTCTAATTGCTGCAGTTGTAGTTGTTGCTCCACTCTACCAAACAGGACCGTCTTGTTCCAATTTTTAATTAAGCTTGGCAATAAGTTTCACCAACCAATGACTTCCAAGAACAGGCTACGACCAGCTTTTCCGCACCAATTTTTTGAAAACATTATGGGTTGGTTCATCACATCCTCAAGAATCAAAATGGGGTAGAACCATATATAATGAACAAAATCAGATTCTGCAGAGATGAGCATAGGACTGCATGCAGTCAAAGTCTTCCTAATCCACAATACTCACGGATAAGCCAAAGCTCTATCCAATTTGGCCCAAATCCGATGATAAATTCAAGTGAAAACTTATATAGGTGGATAGCGAAGAAGAAAATAGATCGGCATAAAATGTGGCACCAATTAGCACCTCTGCTTTAAATCTGCTAAGTTTGAGAAACATTCACTGATTCCCACAAACAAAAGAATACCAACGTAGTTAGAAACATGGAATATCTCAAATATTGATTAGAAAATCGACTATGAGCTGTTCAAAGAATAGGTGACATTAAGAAAAAAGAAAAAATCTCAAAATTGTGGAATTTATTCTATGCACCAACTTTGGGGAAAAAGAATACAGATGGGAAACAAGCTACTGTTCTTGGGCTCATATGATCAGTTGACGCTGGTAAGACTGAAGCATGCAGCAGCACTCTTCAATTCATTCTCTGCAACGTGCTCAATTGACTGGTTTGTATCTTTCAAGGATTCTTCCGAGCTGCAGGGTCACATTAAACATTGAGTATTTGAGAATCAAATGAAAATCACACTAAAAAACTGCAGTTCCAAATTTATGAGAAGTTAATCATCATGGCGACGAATGAAGCCTACTAACCATATATTCAACTCCCAACCTCAATATTGTTCAGATTAGTTTAAACAATTATGTAATGATGAAAGCACCCAAAATGATAAATGTACCTTGATTCATAAGCCTCTTTGGAATCAATGTATGATTGTCTGTCATCAATGGTGTCAAAGAAAGGATGCATCTCATCATAGTCTTGAACTACTTGTTGGATAGCGAGTGGTTGGGAGGCAGCCAACTGAGACTGAAATGTTGCCATTGAATTGTTATTGTTATTGGCAAAAGAATGTTGAACCCAAAAAGGGTTTGCAGCATTATCCTTGGTATCCATGAAAGCAGAGGAGTTGTAACCAGCTTTGCTGCTATTAGAGTAAGATTGCTGTTGTTGTGTTACAGGCAAAGCAGGGACGACATTGTAAGGCTGTGGAGTATGGTTGAAAAGTGAAAGGGCATTGCTGGGGGGCGCCATGCCTAATTCTAACTGCGAGGTCATATCAATGGGCATAGAAGAAATCTGCTGCTGATGCTGCTGATGTTGTTGCCGGTACATCTCAAGCTGTGCATTAACAGCTTGAAGCTCCTCCTCTGCCAGAAGCACTTGGTACTGTAGTTGCCTCGTTATCCCCCAACAGCCGTACACCGGAGACTTGTCTCGGATATTGGCTTGGCAGATGATAGACCACATTGCCTCATTTTTCTGACTAGGCTCCAAATGCTCTAGTATCTTCAACATGTTGCGGACACCAAATAACTTGTGAGCATTTTGGAATAGCTTTGGCTGTTCAGCAGGGAAGTAAGGAGCAAGAGGGCACTCAGCGGAGCACCTTCTCCTTTGATACTTGCATGCAGCGCAGGCGTGGCTTGTACCACCCTTAAGGGTCATAGTTCCCAACACCTTATGGTGTTGCTAGTAGGAATCCAAGAAGCAATGTTTTAAGGAAGAAGATGACGATCATGATAGACGATGGATAAGAAGAAGGGTGAAAACAATAAATGGTATAACAATTAAGGAGTCATAGAGATATGATATGTTGATAATATAAGGAAGAACGTGGAAGAAATGATATAGGGGAGAGAGAGAAAGAGAGAGCGGGGGGTTGGAGGGGGTGGGGCTGTTGGAACTGAAATGGGTAGCAATATGATCTGAACAGGTCTAATAAGACCGGATTTTGCTGGGTGAGGAAGAGACTGAGTAAACGAAGAAGGAAGCAAAAGCGAGATAATAGGCAATTGCTTATTTAGTTTTGTTTTGATTATGGAAGTCATGTGTCACCACCGTTGGGGGACAAATGTTCGGAGTTTAGAGGAGAGTCCTAACTCTTTGGGCCACCTCATTAGTGCTGTTGCACCTTGCTCATAGCCTCATATATAGCTTTTTCACACCAACTCCTTCATTTTGGTGTCTGGCGTCGTGTCATTTCCTTTGTTTTTCTTTCTTTTTTGCTTTGATATATAAGCTCCAGTGTTGCACTTCTTTTCTCACTCACCTGCTCCCTACCTAATTGGAACGTCTTGGACAGTAATTGTGCATCACTTTTTAAAACTCTTTTCCTTTTTCTTCTATCAGATGGGTGATAATGCAATTTCATGCCCTTTTATTTTGGTTCTTATTAATAAGCAGACTCCACTCTTCGGGCAGATTTGGCAGAGTAAGATGATAATTTTATGTTTTATTTTAATGTTTAAAATATTATATTTTGGTATTATTATTATATTAAAATTTAAAAAAATTAAATTAAAATTTGAAAAAATTGAATTGTTTATTATATTTTATATGAAGATTTAAAAAATATATAATGATGAGATGAAAATTTTGTATCTCATCCCATCCCCCAAACCTGCCCGTATATTTAGCGTGGCCATGTTGATCACTAAGGCCTAAGCTTTCCAAACCGCATCAATTCCAGATGGGTTCAAGCATCCTTGTCAGTTGTAATATGGAAGAGCTCGAAATAGAAATTCATGATTGCCCACCTTACAATACATGATTTCCCTCTTTTTCTATCTCCAACGAACAAAAGCTGGGTCCATCTCATCTCCACGCAAACTTGCAGCAAAACCTTCTCAACGTACAGAGAAACCGACGTATTAAATTTTTTTGTCAAAAAAAAAAAAAAAGGGTCAAAACATAGACCATAGATGGGTTTCAGCCAATGCACAAATCCTACACTCACTATAGAATAAGAGGTGATAAAAGACGAGCAAAATTTTAACCGATAATTGACATCAATAATCAGAATTTGGGAGCAAAAGTTATCCAATTCATAATCACATGGGCATTATCAAGATGATGCCGTAACGATCTTGTTGTAAGCAGCACCATGATCTGATCTATACAGGAGAGAGGGGGGAGGAAGGCATTCAAAACTCCAAAAAGAAAAAAACATTTTGAAGAGCTTTTGAACCTAATTTCCTGAATTTTTACCCTGTTACAACTGGCTATATGCTCCCGAGGACCTGCACTCATTTCCATCGTTAAAATGGCTTACGATATGCTCCTCCAGTGTATAAACGGCCATGCAATCTTTTATAGTAACTCTATCCACCACCACCACCAGCCCCTCCCCCCCATCATCCCCAACCAACCATCTTATTAAAAAGGTCCAAGGAATGAAACGACAACTCCAAGGATGACTTGACTATTCCTAAACAATCTGAAGCAAGAGAACCAAAATCTATGCTTCGGGCTCTTCAGTCATCTGCCGTCCTTACGTTCAAACAAAAACCTCTCCTTTAATACAAGATATTTTCCTGCCAGGACCAGTTGCTCCAAAACTCTTGAGTTCAATTCCACAACTCAATTTTATATCAAAACTTCACAATATTTCCTAAAACCAAGTCTTGCAGGTTTTGCTATTTGAACTGCACCGGCTTCAGCAGCAATAATGCATTAACACCTCACCGTAGACAGCAGATGAATGTCAAACTCTGCTCCCTAATCCAGCATGACAATTTCCAACACGAAACTAGTTTACAGCTTCAAAGAAAAGAACCTGAGGTTGCAAGTGCCCTCTTTTGCACATGGAAAGAACATCGGCCCAACCACCAATGACCTGAAAAATAAATCGACTGTAATACAAAGTGGATGGACAGAACAGAAAGCAATATTTATGAAATAAGGTGAATTTACCTTGACAGTTTTATCATCATACATAATCCATCGTTCATGGTCATGACTATAGGCAAAGCAATGATAATGTTGCCCATAGTAGCAAACCTAAAAGTTACAGAAACATATTAGAGAATAATAGAAAATCTTTGTACAAGTAGAGATATAATAGAAAACTGGAGGTTACACTGAAACTTTCTCCGGTTCATGGTTCCACAACACACGTGCAAAACCATAGATTACATTTTTGTTTGGAAGGCAACTTGGAAGGGGAGGGGGGTGGGCTGTGGGAAGTTTATACATGTGATAAGCTTGGCTGTGTGTACCTCTACATCATTGGGTGTATTGGTCTTGATGGAAATCTATGCTTACAGAAATAATAGAGTTTAAAACCAATACTGGTTTCACTCTTTTTTTTTTATAGATCAATATTGGTTTCAGTCATAATCTTTATCAACCCAAACATAAAAAGGCCATCTTTTTTCCAGGAAAATAACAAACAAACCATGGTTCATCTGTTTTGGTGTAGAATATTTTCAGAAGATGGTTCTGCTTGTTCTCCAACACCATCAAAAACCCAGTCACCGAAAAATGTTTTCCTTGATCAACTGAAAACTAAACTCAAATGGGGGGAAGATGAGTTACTCCTTGCCCCTTGGAAAAGCATGTCATTTTCTGGCCTTAAAATGGTAAGCCCTAGAAGGCCAAAGAAAAAGGGAAGTTCTTTGTCATTGCCTCCAGGTCACAAGTTATGAAGTCTCCCTCAATCTGAACCCTTCCATTGCTACTAAGGTTCTGGCACTATTTCACCGTTTCCATCTATCAAAAGGTCTGGCCCCCTTCCTCCATCCCCTAACCCATTAACACCAAACAGCAGCCAAAAATATTCCTTACTTCCAGCCAAAAATAGGAAATAGATTATTTTCCTGAAAACAATCTTCTCTGATACAGAGAAAATGTATTACGCCAAACAAACAAAGCATATATCTTCTTATTTTCCAGTCATATGAAAAAAGTTCTAAAATATTCACATCAAAAGCTTATTCAAGATTCATCACAGCATACATACCACTGAAACCAAACTATGCGTGCTCTTGGGATCCAAACCACGATAAAGGATACTGATATCAATCTCAGTACTTAGGGTTTCCAGAGTTGCTGTTATGTCATCAACACTCTCACATGTATTCTGCCAACCAAGGACTGAAAGACCAAACATAAGATTCTGGGATTCAAAATAACGCATTAGTGCCATATTGAAAATTTTCATAACAACTCATAATTCACCTGTTGTGAAAATGTGTGGTGGAGTTGAGAGAATGTGATGGATGTAGTTGAGCTTCCCGCAGCCACCAACATCGGGATCACAAGCTAACTGATGATTCATTTCTACGAGATCTAAAAGCTTTTCAAAGGAACTTTCAGGACACATAACCTGAAGGGTGAATGGAAATCAGTAGCAGTAAATAGACTTGACAAAAAAAAATACGTCCCTGAAACAGTACCTCCTACAGATACAAAAATAAGTGTTTGCAGAAAAAGAAATCTTCCATCAAGATACCTTCATGGTTCGGAGGGCACTGGCATTTATATTATGAAAGAAGGAAGTATACTTTAAATGTCGAGACTCCAGACCACAATTGTAGCAATTCATTCTTTCAAAAATGTCCATTCCAAAAAGGGAATGCACTATACAAGAATTGTTTGCACAATCCCAAGACCCCGTGCAATCGCTTTCCACTGATTCGGTATCAGAAACAGTCAAACCAGTAATAAATGACCTGTGAAGGCAGTCAAAGATCACTGCTAGTACTTCAGAAGCATCATTCATCTGAGCCTGGCAGTTGACAATATATTAGACGCATAAAGAGCAATGCCATGACTAAATTGATGGTAATGAGAATCAGGAAACTGAACATATGTTAAACTATATCAAAGGCAAGTCATACAATCAAAGCCCCATCAAATTACCTCCTGGAAGAAGTTACTATCAGGATACAGGTTGCTTAGAGCTATTCTCAAAGAAGTAGGGGCCACTGCTTCTCTTCTCATATCTGTTGATGCAATGTTCAGGGCTGTAAAGATTTCATACAATGCACAAACGACACAAGGATCACCCACATGAACATGCACTGATGTTGATCTCCTCAGAAACTCATCTCGAAACCGTCTTAAATGCCACAAGGACTGAATTCAAGCAGAGGAGAAAGGAAAAACAATATTGAGGCCCAGATAAAGTGCCAGAAGAGAAGAAATGAAATCATATCATTTTTTTTTTTATAAGTAGCAATGAAATCATATAGTACAAATCATAAATTGGAAAAATAACTCAGTACCTGTATGATAACATTCAGAAAGCAATTGTACTCGCCCACTTCATTCTGCAGGCCAGTACCAATGACATCTGCATGATTCACATCCACTGTGCCTTCATTTGGTGAAACATCAAACTTATCTGCTTCTGGACAAATCCTCTGTTGTGTCCTTAAACTTGAAACCACAGGTTGTTTCTTCTGCGCTTGAGCGTTGTATGTGTCTGAGGAACAATATATATACAAGATCAGAGGGTTGCATACTTCAAAGAAGAGGAGACGTTGAATCTATGCACTCAGAATTCAGGTAAATGAATTAATATGGCTATTGCAATGCAGTTTGACAATATTTCATCCAATCTAAATCAATTGGCCTAAAGTAGGTTGTCAGGTGTGATTTAATACTAAAATCAACAAGACTAAATGAGACCGAGGTATATAATCTATGAGTTAAGTCCAGGTAAATTTATCACTTGAAAGTATGCATAAAGATAGATATATAACAGAGGGTGAACGAGACGGGGGTCACTTAGACGGATAAGAAAATTTTATTAAAGGTGAAAACCGCCACTCTCAGTTCTCACATATTCAGTTCATTTAAGCATCGTCTAATATATATATATATATATATATATATATAGATGCATTTATAATGTATAAAAAGAACACTGCATACAACATATTAAAATGTATAGTCCCTTAGAATGGTTCAGATAAGGCAAAACCAACCTGACCAAGGCTCACATATTCAGCATACAAGAGATGTCAGATTAGCAAGCCAAAAAATTTTTTCTTTTATTTATTCCAATTTTTTTTATTGGCACCAGTGTACAGGAACAAAGTCCCGACTAATCCCGGGGGTGCACAAGCCAGGCAAAGAGTTTCCTGCAAGTGCACCTCAGGAAATTCAATAGGAAATTCAGGAGCACCTAGGAAATCACTTACCAAAAAGAAAATTATAGGAAATCCCCCCAATCCAATCGCCCCTAGAAATTGTTTGCACCTAAAGGTTCAAACCTTAGATCTAAAGGGAGCATATCACCAAGACCAAGACTCTTAGAGTCTTACCACTGAACCTTCATGAAAGTATAGTCACATAACTTGCCCTTGGTTTTCTCAAACCTGGCCAGTGGTCTTCAAACACACGACATACATTTTTCATCTTTATTTCTTTTTTTGTTTTGACAGGTAACCACATCCACTTACATTATTCATCAATCATATTTTTCCAAATTGAACCACTTAGCTACAGTAAGAATCCTTAGAAATTAGGCTGAAGCTCACCCTAGACAGGAACCATAGTGTATAAAAATAACTCATGCGTGACTTAACAATTTACCCAGGAAAAAATACCCAGCATGGATAATTTTCAAGAAAGATCTCAGCACAGCTTAGCTGAACAACTAATCAATTGGTCAGCATTCTCATGATACAGCTCCCATAAGTTGACTTGTAGAGGTCTCAATGCCAAGTTTAACAATACATAAATCAATAGGCTAACATGAAGAGAAAGAGAGAGAGAGAGATATAGATAGATGGGAAGAATATTACCAAGGCTTTGGAGCACAGCTTGTTTAAAGTCAGCTTGGAACCTTTCTTCCTCGTCAACCTCTACTTGCAATTGTCTCAATGTTTTTGTTCCATTGTCTACCGGAATAGAGCCAGCTGTTTTTCACATTAAGAACCTATGTGATGTTAGTTCTACATTCCCGAAATGGCCAAGAAAAATTATGTGCATCTCGTAGAAAGAACTGTGAAGATTAATAGAACAAACATCTCATAGAAGGAATTGTAAAGATTAATAGAACAAAACTTGCCCAAAAATGGCTGAAAAAGCTTCAAATGCTTCAAATAATCTAGTAGCAAAGCAAAAAAATCCGGGTGAAAGTGTAAGGCTTACCGCTGTCTGCACAGAGGGGGTCATGAAATCTATCTTGCTCTTTTAAGCCACTTTCAATATGTGAACTCCCAACATCAATATTTTCCTTTCCAGGTGACATAGCTTGACCCTTTCCATCGACCAATTTGGAGGAACTCCTCCGCCGTTTACCTTTCTTTCCTGTTCGTTGATCAGATGGCAAAAGGCCATCCTCTGCAATCCCTCCATTAGCTAAGACTGCATAACAAACTACACAATTATAACATCCTCTAATATCAAAATCAGCCGCCTCATCTGAGAACCATAAGTTTACCAACCTTGTTTAGCTGTTGTGTGATTCATATTACTCATCTTTTTGGCACCAGACACAGTAGATATTTTTGGCAGAGGGGAACCATTTGGAAGCATGTCTTCTAGATCGTTAGGGATTCCATCCTTCAGTGCCAAGTGCTCCTGAGAAGGTGCAAGTTCATAAAATAGTCCTTGATATATAAATAAAAGTTCATCTAGATTGAACAGTATAGCACTGGTTGTCATATTATAGCCAGTTTTCAGTTCAACATTCCAATCATCTATGGAGAATGGAACTTAAGAAAAATAAGCACAACTACTATCGAATTAAATCAAACAATAGAGCCAAAGAACAAATATTTTACCTGTGTACAAGGTATCAGCTGCTCATGCACATCTTGATCATCTGCACCAGACTCCAAGTAAACATCATGCAATCCTTCTGCCACCTCTGTATATGGTCGAGTATATTTCTTATGTTGCTCAGCAAGGTGCTTCTGTTTAGCCTCATTCTCAATTCGTCTTTGATACTCCAAGGTTTCTTCAAGCATTCTTTCTTCCTCCTCAAGCTTAAATTTAAGTTTAAATTCCTCTTCCTGTTGTATTAAGTAATTGCCATTCTCAGAAACAACAATCTCAGAATCTTGATGATCACAATCAGATTCAACTGGAAAGGAACTGCTGCAAGAGACATATCAAGAATTATTAAAAAAAGATAAGCATTCAGAGTCAAATTGTTGCATATTTGAAAAGAGTGGCACTAATATGCATATTACAGAGTAAGAGGAAGATTTACTTTGGCTCAACAGCCTCAGGATGAAGCGTGTCCGGCTCGAGACCACTGGTAGCCTGAAAAATATGAAAACATCAGATAATAATGGATTTTCTACATAGAATAACTAGCACTGCAGTCAGAAACAAAACCAGACCACACAAAGGAAACCTTTGAATCTTTGGTTTTCCTGTACTCCTTGTTCTTTTTCTTATCCTTTGTCTTCTCCTGTGCATGCCTGGAACTATCACTTCCTCCTTTGAGACCCTTCTTGGAATCATGAGCAAGCTCTGCTAAAAAGGCTTCTCTAGCTGCATCAGACTTCTCTGTGGCATCTTTCTCAGCCAAATCCTCTAAGTGTGCCTAAAAACAAAGAGTGGCAGAAGAATACAAAAAAAATTAGGTCCATAAAAAGGAGTAACGTCACAAAAACAGGCTCAATACAAACCCTCAGGTATGACTTGACTAGAGGCAATAATATTGACCGATAATCAAGGGCAGAAACAGGCTCAAGCTTTAGTTCCAACTGCTGCATCTCGGAAACATTTCGCATGATTCGTGCATCAATTTTGCTGAGCTGCATAACAAAATGAGGGAGTTAAATGGCAGTGATCATTGTCAAGACCCTTAAAACAAAGTGCATCAAGAAGAACAAACAAACCTCTATGGATAACTGTTCTTTCTGCCTCTGAATCGCAACTTCTATACAAGTGTCCACTTGGTGCAAATAGTCCTTCGCTCTCCAATCAACAACTTCACCAGGTTTCAAGTCAGATAACTGAGAAGTCACCCCACCGTATGTTTCCTCATATCCAAATTGATTAGCATTTAGCGCTTCTGCTTCTTTTAAAACATTTGATATAGCTTCGAGCTCAAACCTACTGCTGAGGAACATCACATCATTCTCACTCTCTTTTTTGATAAGTACATCATTGTCACCCTCAAGGAGCTCTTCTCTACGCTTCCTCAAAACAGAGTCATAACTTCTATGCACAAATTCTGCAAAATTCTCCCTCTTCTTACCTTTTCCAAAACACAGCTCCTCCACCGTCTGCAATGCTTTCTCATAGCTCAAATGCTCAAACTTTCCCTCACAGAGACTTTGTAGGTGGCAGAATTCCTTCTCATGCATCTGAAGAATTTCCAATCCTTGTTGCATTTTTTCTTCTTTTGTACGCATCCAGAAAGACAACTGTTCCCCACTTGCAGGACCTGCAAATATCCAAGATAGTAAAGCATCTGCATCAGGTTGATCCTCATTTGCGATGCCATCAGCAGCCACATTATCAATGGCAGCACCATGACCCATGCCAGGAGTACATTCAATTGGCAGCAAAGATTCATCCAAAAGAAGACAAGATCCATCTCCATTAAGAACAATCTTCTCCTTAATCTCATGCGCTTGAGTACCACTGGTTGCATCATCCATGGGACCACTACTGCTTTTCTCAGGATACCTACCTAAACCACAAGAATGCGATAATTCCTGCAAGAATTTAAGGATTTTCTTGAGCTGGGTTGCTCCCAAAAAGCAGATACATATAGGTGTTTGATCCAAACCAAGGTTCAGATGCTGGGAACCAGAAGCAAGAGCAGCAACAAGACCTTGCAGCTCATCCATTGTAAATTGTAGCACCTTGCTAAGATGACTTGCAGCAAGATATTTGTGTCTAATAAGCACCTCAAATACAGCACGAATTCTTTCAATAAGTTTTCCGCGCTCAGGATCATCAGATATTGGCCAGCTATGAGAAAGGGAATACGTCAAAGAGAAATGGCCGTCATCACATTCTCTACTCTCAATGTTGGCAACTTTATCATTGCTATTGCTGCTCTTTAAAGAAGCGTTGTTGCAACTATCCTTGAGACTATCATTCTCAGGGGAAGAGAAATCCCATGCATCCTTGAAGCAGTCCTCACGCTCCTCTGTACGATTCCCCAAATAGAAATCCTCTGCAAACTCAGAATCCTTGCAGCTGCTTCTTCTTTGAATTCCAAGCATCCTAACAGCAGCTGATACATCTAGCGGTTTCCAAGGAAAATTAAGAAGCATCTCAGTCCATTCATTATCAACATTCTGAGGCAAAACTGACTGCATTTTGGGTGAGAGGTTTTCCATGTGCTCCTGCACAACATGCTGCATGTGAGACTCTGAAGCAGAGAACTTTTCGTTACATCGACAGCAAACCCAGAGCTTGAAAGTCTTATTAGCCTCGGCAAATGACAGTGCCTCCGATAAAACCTCATTGGCTAAACCATCCTTGGATGAACCGAAATGGGCCTTCAGATCGCAAACCCTAATCCTAAGCAACTCTTTCTTCATATCAGCACTCATAGAATTCCAATAGGACCAAACCCAATCCCTCCTCTCCGCCCTAGACCCATTTTTCCTGACAACCCCATACTTGCCTCGTCGCTGCTCAGCTACTTTTGATCCTGAAGACGAATCCAACCCCCCATTATGGGATTGGGCCCTGTCCGACTCCGACTTATGCTGCTGCAACAACCTCGCCGCAGCCACCCTCACTTCAATCTCTTTCCTCCTCTCCTCGGGTGTCTTGGTGGCCTTCTTAATCTCATTCGGCCTCCTTGCTTGTACCATCCTCACCTCCATGGGGTCCTCCGCAACCCTCCTAATTGGAATCAGCCGGAACTTCTCCTCCCCACTTCCCCCCAAGTTCTTCATCCAAGTCGACAAGGACGCAATGTTCGACTTCTGAATCAGCTGCCTCAGCTCGTTCTGAACATGCCCAATTCTCGCCTCTGCCGATGATATCCTCTGCTGGCTTTCTTCCTGCAAACTCTCCTTGGCAGGATCGACCGGTTTCTCGATCGCCAACGCCCGCTCGCACTCCTGCACCACCTCCTCGTACTCCTTGCCATCGTTGGCCCCCTCGTAGAGCAAATTCGCGTAGAAGTGCGAGAATTCGACTGAATTCGGCGAAAGTTCAACAGCTCTACGCGCCGAGTCCACCGCGTTCTTCAAGTGCCGCTGCTTGGCGTTGGGGTCGTCAATGATGGAGGCTACTTTAACACACACTGTTCCCTGGACTCGGTGAATCAGCGCCGAGTGAGGCGAACCCTCGTACCGAGCACATGACTCCTTCATGAGCCGCAGCGCTTTGGTGTGGTTCCCGCGCCGCAGCGCAGTTAGGGCTTTCTCGCATTCAAGCTTGACAGTGGAGTAAGACGAACCGTTCGATTCCACCAATGGCTCGATCTTAGTCTGGTTCTTGTGGGTATTGGTATTTGGATTGGGGAAGGAGTCGATTTCCGCTAGAGTAGCATAATCCGCTCCGCCGCCGGCGGCCGGTTGAGCCGCCGGTGATTGCTTGGAGCGAGCGACGTTTCGCTTCTTATGCCCCATCAATCGAGTTTGCAGCAATCCGATTCACATGCATATACATATATTATATCCGCGCGTGTAAATGTATAGAGAGAAAGGTGAGGTATAGACTATAGAAGAAGAGACTTACTTTGAATCATAGAGAAATATAAAGAAAATGTGAGGGTAGAGCAGGGACTTAACCGGAGACGAAGACGGTGACGGAGAAGGATCGGCGGCGAAACCTAGGCATAGAAAACTGAAAAAAGGAAGAGAGTGGAGGTCTGTGTGCGACAGACAGGCACCTACCCACAGAAGGGGGTAAGCTTTCTTTCTTTCTTTGATTGGGTGAAAACACAGAGATTAATAAAATGCTGATTATATATATCATGTGCCCCATCATCTACAAAATGTATTGATTTAATTAACCATTTCTTTTTCTTCTCTCTCCCCTTAATTTTTTTCTTTTCTTTTATTTGAGATATCTTAGATCATGAGAGGTTAGTACTCTGTATCAAAATGTTATCTCCATTATATTTTAAATTTGAATTTTTGAATTGTCTATAATTTGGATCATTTAAAATTCAATATTTATCTTTGTTGTGTAAAATTCTCAATCAATATAAATTTTGTATAGAAAAATTCTTCTCATCAGCCATTATTCATTATCTCACACCACACATCCTATAAAAAAAATTATAAATATAGAGTGTGAGATTGAATCGTAGCTGATAAGTAGAATTCATCTTTTGTATAAATTTTTTATATTGTATCTATCTCTCTTGAATATAATTCAAATGGATATTAAAAAAATTTGGATTTTAGTGCTTTTTGTTTTCTTGCTTTTAAGTCGTGATATGATTACACTAATTGTATATGTAACTATGAAGACTTTAATATTCACCAATATGGTCAAGCCATCAATGTTTATTGTATTTGTCCTTGCAAAAATTCATTTTTTTGGCATATGGAATGGTACTACACTATTCCCTCTGGCATTTTCTATTTTTCCAAATATTTTTAATTTTGTAATATTCGTTTAAAACTCATAGATTCTCAAGGAAATTAATTACTTCATTTAAATAGAAGAAGATTTTAATATCTTCTCAAGAAGTATCAAAATCTCTCAAACAACTAGTACATTAGTTAATGGAAAATGCTGGAGCTCCCGCTGGGGGCTCCCGCTGAGAGCTCCCGCTGGAGCTCCAGTGTATTTTATTATGTGTATTTTTTAATTTTTTTTTTATATAGATGTTTTTAATAATTTTAAATATTTTTAAAAAATAAAAAAATTTATAATATTATTAAATAATACTTGCTTAATCACGAAGTAAAATATAAAATATTTTGTTATGATTTTTTATTTTACTTCGTGATTAAGAAAGTATTTTTTAATAACTTTTTTTTTTACTTCTTAATTAAGAAAGTGTTTTTAATGATGTTCTAAATTTATTTTATTTTTTAAAAAATATTAAAAAATATTAAAAAAATTATATAAAAAATAACTTAAAAAAAAACACATACAATATATACTACAGCCCCCAGCGGGAGCTCTCAGCGGGGGCTGTAGCATGATCCTTAGTTAATTGAGAACACTTGATTTAAATGCTGGAAATGACAGACAAAAGAAGTTGCTGGATTCTACTCTAAAACATGTTTGCGCCATAAATTTCTTCACAAGAAATGAATGCAAGTAGTTTTGTGCTAAAGAAGATGACCATAAAAGTGAATGCAATGCAACTGGGTAAAGCCGAAAGGCCAAAGCAAATAGGTTGGTGAATAAAACAATATCCTCCATATATTACCGATCCATGTTATGACAGTGCATCAAGCAGCAATAAATAATGAGATTGTTGTCTGGCTCATCCAATCCATGTCAGGCAGAACACCATGTCATCTAGTTCTAATATATTGGAACCTCACAAAATTGACACATTCTCCACTGAAACTTAAAATAGCTGCACACAGGAACAAGGTTAAATACATAGAAACATACTAATGCACGAGGCAGCTACAAAACTGTGCTCGAGCTATAATCAAAGATTAAACAAAATCATGACTTCAACTACAGTAGATGCATCCGCTCCACATAAGATTGGAGCAACCATCTATTAAGAGGCTCTCCGCAGCCTACGAAACACCCAGAGTTGCCATTTTCGGTGAAAAATGGGAAGCTAAATATATTCAATAATTCCTGCACGGCCTGCCTCACCAAAGATGATCCTGTCACCCTGCTCCGCCGACCCCATCCAGTTACAATATCAATTCGGCTGGGAGCTATCCCTGAAATTAGCATCTGTCGGCGAAACCAAGCAAGCGTCCTTGACAGCGCTGTCACAGCAGTACCATCCGACATAACATGCAGGTTAATAAGCCAATAACTGGAGCTTTTCTCTTTGACAGCATCTGGGTACACATTCTTTTGTGCAGCCACCTCCCAAACTGAACCCGCCTCCTCCTTGAGCCCTGACTTGTGAAGAAAATCTACCACTGCATCCACAAGTCCCCTCTTGCTCTCCCTATCCTCGGAATGCATCAGGTCCAAAAACCTGCTTACATGATCCCGCACATTTTGACCATCAGGTCCTGCTGCTGGCATGGACAGTAGAAATGTATGTGCAGGGTGGCCTGTGATGGTCATGAGATTGCAACAAAACCCCATGTCATATGGTGATTGTGCTTCCGTACAACAACTGAGGAGCAAGGTATAAGTTTGCAGAGAAGGGTTTAGACCCAAACCCACCATGTTTTGTAGCAAGTGATATGCATCTGACAGTAGGTGCACCCTAAGGAAAGCACTGAGCAGGGAATTGCAAGTTGGCACGTTAGGCCGCAAACCTGCATAGAGCATTGTTTGATACCACTCCCTGGCCTTTTCAACATTACCAGCCTTTCCCCACAAGTCTATTAGAAGACCATAAACAGGTTCATCTGGGACCCAGTTTTTCCGTTTCATCTCTCCAAACACTGCTTCAGCTTCCTCAAGGTACCCAAAATGGCCAAGAACTTCCATCACTATGCTATAGGTCACTTTATCAGGTTCAAATCCTGCATTCTGCATGTCGCGATAAAGCTTCAAGGCAGTCTCATAGTTCCTTGCCTTGGCTTGCAAAGCAATCATGATATTGTAGGTGACTAAATTAGGAACGCAACCCTGACCTCTCATCTCGCAGAATAGCTTGTGGGCAGCAGTCAAATTCCCAGCTTTCCCAAGGCAGTTTATGATAACGCTGTAAGTGAATGTGTCAGGAGAAAGGCCAGCCTCTTGCATTCTTTCGTACATACACATGGCAACATCAAGAAATCCAGCTTTTGCATGGATGTCAATAAGTGTGCAGTAGGTGACACGGTCAGGTTCACATCCTTCCTCCTGCATTTGATTGAAGACATTGAGCGCCTCCTTCAAGTAGTTTGCACGACCATAACTGTGAATCATACGGTTATATGTCACAACATTAGGCTGGCAGCCATCCTTCACCATCTGATCAAGTAATTTGTTTATTGTGCCAAACTGCCTGGCACGACCAAGGATGCCAACCATAGTGGTGTAAGTGTGCCCGTCATGCTTGAACCCAGGTTGCCGTTTCAACCAATAGAAGAAGCCAAGAGCCACTGAGTGGTCCTGAAGTTGCTTGAGAATCTGGTTTGCCTGAAATGCATCCATTGAACATCTGATATTTCCAAGAGCCTTTTCTGCTGCAGGGCCCCACTTCAGTTGTTGCAGTATTTGATAAACACTATCCACAGTATATCCAGTATTTGCAACCTGCCGCTTGATTGGAGCAATTCTAGTCGTCATTGTCAGATTACTGGGGGCTTTGTGAAAACCTCTACCCTGTTTGTTGAAACCTCTACTGTTAGAACCCAAAATCTCTGCATCTGAAGTCTGCATGTTGGAGTTGATATTTGATGTGAAGCGATTTGAATGAGATCTTGGTCTCTGTGGTACAGTCTTCTTCTCACGAGTATCCGTAGATATACTGTGAGTTGCCACCGAATTCCCAGTTTCAGTGTAAGGAACATGTTTAATATTTTTAACCAAATTTGATCTATCACCTTTACCCCTTGCAGCGTGCTCATTTGTTGTTTGGCTTGACCCATCTGCTATCTGCACAGATGATTTCGGATGAACACTGGAAAAGTTCTCTCTTTTGATGCGTCTCACATTTGATGGTTTGATGCTGGAAAGAGGCCTAGTGGGATCAACCATACAGTTCATTGGTGTGTTTAGTATTCCATCCCCACCTGATAGAGGAATCTTATAATTTACAATATCAGACAGAAAATTTACTGCTGCAATACCAGCCTTGACAAGCTGGTCAGCAACCAGGGGAGATGACTGTACCACATCCTTTTGAGCAGCATCAATGCCACTAGCATAACTTACACAATCGGATCTCCGCAACGAACTTGGGGCAGAAACAACCTGTTTTAGAGGACTCGGGTGGCCAACGTTCTCAGCCTTCTGAGAGGCTAGCACTTTAACTGACTTCTCTGAAACCAAGGTTCCTACCCTTCCTGAAGATGTGGATACTAAGGTGGATGGCTTTTGTGCAAGTAGAACTTCATTTCTTTTATGCTGTCTTCTTGAAATACAAGTTTCATCTTCGCAGCAAGTGCATGAACTTCCATCTGCGGCACCACATCGTGACCCATTAAGGAAAAATGACCTAGCACTACTGGAAAGACTACCGATCTGTTTTGCTCTTAACATCTGCAGATATTGTAGCACCTTCACAATAAGGTTTCAAGGATCATAAATAAGTTAAAAGCATAGACATTAAAGTATTAAACCATACCAGTCTCATCATCGCAAGAAATAAAATGCATATTTCTTTCTTATAGTAGCATTAGTATCATATTTTTTTTCTTATAGTAGCATACTATATAAGGACATTCTGCCGATGCTTATATCCAGGAAAGTGTTTGTCAATCTATCCAAATACATCAAGAACATGACTTCCTGCTCTTGTTTGCAATAAAGTAGGGGTGTAAAAATATTGGACCGGACCTAGAAAACCGAGCGGACCTCCGGTCTGGCCACTAGACCGGTCGCTCTCAGTCCAATATTTCCAAAAAGAATTAGTTTTCGGTCCGGTCCCAAGATGCAGTTTTTTCACCCCGAACCCGACCAAACTGACCAAATATATATATATCATTTTTTAAATAATTTTTATATAACATATTATACATTTTGTGACTTTTTTTATGTAGTAATGTAAATCGTAACCAAAAAATTAGGTAAATTTTTTCGTAACCTAAGTATCTATACTTAGTTATTACTGTGTAATATGTTAAGATAGGCAATTAACCATTAACTAAAATGTTATATGTGAATGTCTGTTATTGAACACTGATAATACACATACTATTAACATTATTAATTTATTACAATTAATTTGTAAAGTATAAACTTAGTTAGACAACTTAGACTAAATCACCCAATTACTATTTTTTATCATTTCATACATTTTTTCATCAAAAACTTAAACAAAAAAACAAAAGAAAAAAAAGTGGCCAGGACCGAAACAACCCGATAAGACCGGCCTGACTGAACCAAAGTGGTCCAGTCTGGTCTTCAAGCCTTAACGGTTGGTCATGTCCAAAACCTCCTTCCAAGACCAACCAGACCAGACCGATTACACCTACAATAAAACACTAAATGAGATTACAAAAATATGTTAAAAATCTGTAAATTAAAAGAAAAGAACAAGAATTCATATATAACAAAGAAACATCTCATATATCGATCCACATACTTCTTAAAATGCAATTATATGAAAGTTTAGTTTATAACAAGCCCTTCAGTGGGTTTTTTGTCCACTTCATCAAACCTAGAATGTCGAAAGCAGTGTATACAAGTAAAGGAATGAACTAAATACAAGTGAACCAAGGGTGTTAGGTTCTTCCCGATATAGCCATTGATGGCGTTATCATACAAGCTGCAGGGGAAAACAAAAAGGCTGGGCAAAGCATATGGAAGAACATCCAAAACCACATTGATTGGTGAAAACTAAGGGAAAAAAATAATTAAACCATCAATTATTCCTTGATGGAAATTTCTTTCCAAACAAATGTTGAACTAACAGACCAGACCTTGTGATTTTCCAAAGAGACATGAAATTATGCACACTATCTTAATCACACAAGTGACCGATTCAAAGATGTGTTTTCGAACATTTTTTATCGGAGTCGTGTTTTCAGACTTTAAAAACTACATGGCGAGTATAGACAATCCTGCCCCTGCTATTATCTAGCCGCCCTCAACAAGAGATGGCCTCTTAAAGTAATCACCGTCCACAATCAGCTCAGATGCTGCTCTTCCTGGCAAGACTTGTAACTGGGTACCCTCTGCTGATAAAAAAAAAAACTGTGCGCCCTAATTGTGGCTTGATATAAAAATAAAGGGTTAAAGCCCATAATGCATCCTCCACACATGCTAATGGATTTCCTTTGTATTCTGCTTCACTGTCTTTGTTACACAATATGAGGCAAAGAATTCAGACAATACCATACCTAAACACCACAACTTACCACTACAACACGAAATTCCCTATACTTGTATGAATGTGATTCCACATCATTAGCATCTTCACTTGAACTGACACCTCAAGTGGTCCTGAAACCTCAAATAACTTAATGTCTTATCTTTGAGGGGCAAATTTGTGTTAAAAGCACATATTTTGTTGAATTTCTCACTGGGAGAATTCAAAACTGATATCCTTCAACAAGATACAAAACGCATACGAAACTAGTAACTTATATTGATTAGTTAAGGAACCGTAATCGATTTAATTTTTTGTTAAAAACTAACTGACATTATTCCACAGATGTCCTATAATATCATCCAGCACACTTTTAAACTTGCTTCTAGCTAGCACCAAATGCAATTAGTTATTTCTTGTTGTAAGCATGAAATGAAGTCAGAGATGGTTTTTATAATGGTGACGGAGTCTCTAGTGGTACGCAAAACAGAGACAATATTTTTCCTCAAATAATAAATTTTAAAGCAACAAACAAGAAAATGTCAGCCCAAGGTGAACCCGATGTTAATATAAATCAATGCACCCACTTCAAATTGTAAATTTTGTTACTTTGATTTCGCTTTTAAACAACTTATACATGTTGTTTAAAACTATCCGCTAAACCAACATTGTCCCACGGGACATCAAAACCAGAAAGAACAAAATTTTGAAATGGATCACTGAGTCGGTAGATTTTGGATGTTCTTTTCCTTGCTCCCAATAGACAAGAGAAAGGCACTCCCAATTGCTGGTAAAGCCATAATCATTACCATAAGAAAAAGAAAAGGAAAAATAAACTTGAACCATCTAAATCCCTTCATTTTACTGCCAGGGTTCCTTAAATTTACACATATAGAACAACATAATAACACAACTTCACCTCTTAAATACAAGTTCTTACACCTGTTATCACAAAGACAAGACTCAAAAGAACAAACTTTTTACCAAATCTAAAAATTGTCCAACAAACTCACCTATCTCAATCACCAAAGATGTAAAATAAAAACAACCCCCTCTTCAACTAGCAAAACAAATGGTTCCCATAAAACATCTACAGCTCATAACCAGCTAAACAACACTAAAAATACTCATAGACGGATAAAGGGAGAGGTACCTGAAATGGTGAATGACTTACAGGGTCTGTCTATGCAGGTAGAGATATAGAGGCAGAGAAATAGAGGTAGAGAGAGATAGAGGTGGCGGCTCGCCTCTCTGCCGTCAACCCTGTGTTTTTTCCAAGCAAGTCGGGGAGAGAGAATATGAGAGAGAGGCTGTGAGGTGAGCCCTGATATCACACGCACGTCTTTTGTTTTGTTTTTTCATTTTTTGAGTAATTTTTTTGTCCGTGTTGTGGGATGGTAGTGTAGAACTCCGTTGTATGACATTCATGATTCGTGGCTTTCACACGTGACAGGCGGAGACTTCTACTACCAGTGCTTTCTCTTGTCTTTTTTTTTTTTCTTTTTATGAAAATTAATAAATATTTTTGGTCAATTCTCAAACAATCACAATGGTTAATCTTTCAAAAAAAAGAATTGACAATGGTTAATCCATTTCGCAAAAAAATGAAAATTAGATAATAACGGTTTATAAGTTTTCCTGTAAAGTATACATTATTAATCCCTTTAATAATGTTTCCTATGGTAATTATTTTATAATTGGATAAGCATTTTTTTTTTCTCGACAAGTTTAAACTACATTATAACAAAATAATACAACTGAAATAGTGTCCGAAATCTGAACACAAACTTTACAATCAGGGTGGATCTTTTCCACTATGAAAATTTAATAAGCATTGAGGGATCTTGATCAACAGGATGTTACTATACTGATTATTGGTAACGGCCTATTGTGCAATGGATAAGCACTATTTATCTATGATAACAAAAAATTATTATTTTTCTTTTTTTTTTCATTATATGTCTCCCCATCACACTACTTTTTAAAATAAGTAATTAAATATTAATATTAATACTAATAATATAATAATAAAAATAATAATAAATAAGCTGATGTAGAGTATATTTAAAATAATAATAATGTTATACATCACACTCTCATCTTATTTTTATTTTATTATGCAAGATGTAACATATTTATCACTATTTGATGATCTTCTTTATTTATCCATACCAAGTAATTATTTTGTACAAACTTGTTGAAAAAAAGATTTGGAACCAATTTGATACTTGTATTAAATATCCACTAATTTAATTATTGAATAAAATTGCAAAAATAATGGTTTTGTTTTCCTTTTAATTTCATGTAACTATCTTGAATCTAAACCATACTAAAATAAAATGTGAAATATCGATTTTATTGATATTCTATTATATATTAGAAAATGTTTTAATTTTATACAATGAAAAATAGCCAAAAACACTGAAAATATTGCATGTCCATTATGTGTGGTTAGGAAAATCATGAAGAATCAATCCAACGGTTATGGTAACGCAGCTGTCACTGACAAAAATGATGCGGACGTGGACGAAGGAGCACCTCTCATGCGACATTTGGCGGTCAAATGTTGCTTCTTGCCCAAGCAAATATCTCTGTCGTTGGGTTTCACTGTCACGTGATCATATCATATCGTTAAATGTAAATCCCGTAGAGAAAAGCTTTTATGCCGCCAAAAATGACCGCTACAGTATACCGCTCTAACAATTTTTTTTTTTCTTTATTCAGAGATTAAGGAATTGATTTTAAATATATTTGTATATTTTTTTATTTTTTAAAAATATTAAAATATATTAAATTTTTTTTTAAAAAATACAAAAAATAACTAGCAGTACAGACGAACAGTGCTACTCAGACAGCTGAGTAGCACCACTCAATCTCGTAACTATCCATGCTAGATTTTTTTTTATTTCAAGTAACTCATTTCAGTAGACAGAACCACTTACAAATTGTTTAAACATTGAGTAGTTTCCTCCAATTCCACATTGCACTCTGATATAAGCGGTGCATATTTTTCCAACTTATGAACTATGACATTGGTTTCTCTAAAAACATGTCTAACAACAAAAGTATCAAAACACTTGACCCTATCTCTAATATTCGAGATGATCAAACCATAGTAGCTGTCATCTTCTTTTTGTGTTTGAACATCCATGACTACTTTTTTGGAATCACCTTCTAGAATTACTATTCTCATTCTGAGTGTCATTCCAAATTTTGTTGTTGTTAAGAGTTCCTACAGCCTTAGCTATCAATGGATCAGGACACATAGTGGAGAGGAAATTCCTCTTGCCCATACAGTACAGGTCTGGGCCTTTACCTACTCATGATTTGAGTCACAATATCGAAGGGGCCCATTCAAGTTGAGAAGGACCCAATCCACTTCTCATTACCGACTAAGTAACCACTCAGAGGCAATAAATGAAGGGCAATTATTACAACAATCCATTAGAACAAGAATCCTTATCCCCAAATTTGAATTTGAATAATAGATATGTCTATTATCACTTAAGCAACAAAATGGTTCAGAAGCTCTATATAAGAGGAGAACCCAGGTACGTAAAAGGGATCGGATTTATTGGTATTATTATTATTATCTTCAGTCACTAACTTAGACATCGAAGGCGTTCCCTCGAACCCCCAAGCCCTCTACTCTTTGGTTGCAGTTGATCGTGAGGTGATGGCGATGAAGCATGTTCATAACACATAGGTTGGTTCTTCCTCATAGTTGCCAACAAGTTTCCTTCCTCATCTTTGATTGCAATCCCACTACCAATCTTGTTGTTTTTGCTATCAACTGCTACATCCCAGTTTATCTTACAGAAATTATGAGGGGGAATATCTCAATTTGCAGATCTGTGTGTACTGCTTCGACTGTTAGTATTGGATGTAGTTTGTATCCCTTTCATATCTTGTTGCATATTCTGTACTGACTGTCTTAGGATTAATGAGCATGTTGTTAAAAATATGTCGGTTCCTTCTCTACCATATGTTCCACAAAATCAAAGTCAATTCTTCCATTTTTGTTTTCTCAAGCTTGTTGAACATAACTGTCATTAACATCTTCAAACTTTGACATGATGCCTTGATCTTCTGAATTTGTTTGGAGTTTTTTTTCCAAAATGTCATTTGTACCAATGCACTCCCATAAACTGTGTTCTGTGGTTTTTGGTTCACTTAAGCACAAGGGACAAGTATCATCAGTCAATATCTTCTTTTTGCATAGATTTACCTTGGTAGGTAGGATATTAAGGCATGCTCTCCACATAAAAATTTTTGTAGCAGGAGGGATGTGCAGGTTCCATATACAAGTTTAGTCTTCAATTTCAATGTCAAAGGTATGCACCTTTGACATTGAAAGTCTCATTTCGTGTGCCTGTCCAGACTAGTTTATCAGGTCTATCACTCTGAGTAAGAGCTATCTTCTTTATAATTTCTGCTTCTCTGGTGAGAAAATAACATTGATCAAGTTCAAGTTCCACTCCTTTGTGTCTTGGTTAATGAGATCCTCAACCATAGTTTCTGAAAACAATGGATTAAGACCACTTTGTGGTTTGAAAGAGGTGGGATCTGGCAGCTACTTATCCATCCAGATTCTGACTGATTTGCCATTGCCTATCCTCCAGATTGTTCATTCTTAAAGTAAAGATCTAGCTGCTAACAAGCTCCTCCAAATATAAGATAGATTATAACCCAGTTTGGTATTTATAAAATCAGAATTAGGGAAATACTTTAAATGTAGTATCTGTGCAGCTATAGAGTTGAGAAATTGCAATAACCTCCACCCTTGTTTTGCTAACAAAACCATATTAAAATTTTCAAAATCTCTGAACCCCAAGCTCCCTTCAATTTTTGATTTCCCCATTTCCTTCCAATTAATCCAGTTGAGTTTCCTCTCTTGATTGATTTGTCTTCACCAGTATCCTTTCATCAGCTTGGTAAGTTCCTTCAATAATCATTTTGGAATCTTAAACATTGCCATTGAATAGATAGGAATAGCTTGAATGACTGTTTTGAGGAGAATTTCTTTGCTTGCTCTCGAGAGAAACTTGTATTTCCAGTTATTCGTTTTATTTTTCACTTTATCAATCACATTTTGAAATGAATGCATTCTGGATTTGTCTATCACTGCAGTTAAACCCATATAACTATCATAAGAATTAGTAGTTCTAATACCTATTATGTCTAGAATGGACCATCTTGTGTCATTGTTTGTGTTCTTGTTGAAGAAAATGGATGACTTCTCTTTGTTCATTCTTTGTCCTGAGGCCATTTCATATTGCTCAATGATTGATTGCAATCTGGTCCATTCTATGAGGGAAGCTTTACAAAATAGAAAGTTGTCATCTGCAAAAAGCAAATAATTTATTGTAAGCTTCCCCCTTCCCACAGGAAATCCTGAAAAGATTTTCATCATCTCTGCATTGTTGAGACTAAGAGTGAGAGCTTCTGAACACATAATAAAAAGATAGGGTGATAGGGGATCACCTTGTCTTATGCCCCTCGATAGTTTAAAAACAAGTTGTGGAGTTCCATTTCTTAAAGTGGAGTAATACACATTCTTTATGCAATTGAGAATAAGTTGTATCAAACTACTTGCAAAACCCATATTCTTCATTACAGCTTCTATAAAGTTTCATTCTAGTCTGTCATATGCCATGTCCATTTTCACAATCATGTATCTCTCTGCACCTTTCAATCTGTTCTGCATAAAATGTAGGATCTCGAAAGCTGCTATGACATTGTCTACAATGTGTCTCCCATGCACAAAAGCACTTTGATTTATGAGATTATGTTGGGTAGAATATTCATTAATCTGTTAGCTATCGACATTATCTTGTATATCACATTACATAAACTGATTAGCCTATAATCAGACACTTGACTTGAATTTTTCTTCTTTGGTATGAGAATCAAATAAGTGTCATTGATTGATCTCTCCCAATAATTAGTGTTTAAGGCCCTAGTTGCAGCTCCACAGATCCCATTACCCACAGTCTACCAATGATGTTGGTAAAACTCAGTTGAAAACCCATCTGGTCCTGGAGATCCCATTGGTTTCATGCTAAAAATTGCCTCTGTTACCTCATTGAAAGTGAACTCTTCCAGCAAGTTATGATTCATATGTTCAGTTATTTTCTTTTGCATAGGCTTCAAACTCTCATTGATGCCACTAGGATCAGAGGTTGTGAATAAATTGTTAAAATAAGTCTAAAAAACTTGATTGATACCTTGAAAAGATGTTTGAATATGTCCACCTTCATCATTAATACTCCTGATTTGATTTGTTTTCCTTCTTTGGGAAGCACATTTGTGAAAATAGCTTGTGTTTCTGTCCCCATATTGCAACCAGTTTTCTTTAGCTCTTTGCTGCTACTTAGAATTCTCTCTCCAAAATCTGAGATGCTTGTTGCTTAATCTGTTAAATTTCTTATATATCCTCATCATTATTGCTTTGTTGCAAAAGAAGCGACCTTGCCTTCTTTGCTTCCATAAGACCTCTTGTAGCTTGCTGTTGAGATCTGTTCCAACTAATGAGTTTGTTCCTACAATTGTGCTGGTTATTTGTGATTGTCTCTAATGAACTATCATTTATGGTGCCTTGAATCCATTCATTAAAAACAAACTTTTGACAATCTGTTTTTTTTCCCCAACTATACTCATATCTTAACAATCTTTCATTTCTTCTTTATTCTATAAACTAAGTATTGCAATAGACATAGATGATGTTATGATCTGAAGTACAAACAACAATGTTGTGGACTTGAATGTATTGATACAAATTACTGAACTGATGATTTGCCATCACTCGATCCAATCTCTCCATAGTAAACTCAATACCCTGTCTATTGTTAAACCAAGTATACTTAGGTCCTTTATAACCCATGTCCAACAGCTCACAATCTTGTAAAGCTTGATCAAAAGACTTCATCTGAGTATATGGTCTCAAAGCCCCTCCAAATTTCTCATGTTGGTATATTATTTCATTAAAGTTACCTATACAAAGCCAAGGTTTATTATCTATTGGTTTCAAAAGCCTTAGCAGTTGCCAACTCCCCTCTCTAAAAGCTGTACAAGGATTTCCATATAACCCAGTCAGGAGCCACTTCTTCCCAATGTCTTGAACTATAATATTTATAGATATATGGTTTCTAGTGTAGGAATCCAATTCAATTTGATCATCGGAGTTCCATATCATAGCAATTCCACCACTAAAACCTTTACTATCTACAATAAAGCTTTTGTTATACCCCAATTTATTTCTTACTCTTTCCATTTTCTCCTTTTTGCATTTGATTTCTATCAAAAAGACTAAATTTAGGTGCTTTTGCCTCATCAAAAGATGAAACTCATGAACTGGTCGAAGATTATCAAGCCTTCTATAGTTCCAGCTCATACACTTCATTTTTGTGGGTGGTGCTACTCAGCAACCACCACTTTTTGTTCATGAGTTAAACTCTTTGCAGGATTGAGTGTATTTTTGTGTTTTTTAAGAGGACCCTGTTGAACCACCTGCATCACTTCTGTTATGTCCCTTTTCTTTAGGTCATTTTCATGCTGTGTAGTATCCATAGGATCCATGTCAATTACCCTGCTCATGTGTGATTGCCTAGCTATTTTTTTCCAACCTGTCTTCTTAAGCACTGGTTCTTCTGATACTGTAACTAATTTGCTTGGTTGAACTAATCTATTTTCATTATTTGGACAGGTAATACTAGTCTCTGTGTCTTCCCTCAATGAGTTACTGGTCTCACCTTCCCAACCTTCCTTTTTAAATATTGCAGTTAATTGAATGTGATCTTCTGATTCCTGTACAATTTGATCTTTATCAATGTGTAAAGGAGCTTCCCTGATACTGAATACCTTTTCTGTTATGTCTTTGCCACTTTTAATCATCTGAACATTAGTATTAAGCCCACCAATATTTTGCTCCTCTTCTGGTCCAACCTGCAACTTTGATTAAACTTGCTTCATTCCTTTTAGTCCCAACCTTTTTTCTCTCTCGCCATTAAAGTTGCTATTAGAGGCCCTCAACCATTGACCATATTGGGTTGTACCCTTACTTGTAAGATTTTTTCTATTTTTTTCCAGAGCAGAGTTTCTATCAACATGTTTTATAGCACCACATAGAAAACAAAATACTGGTAATCTCTCATATTTACATTCTATCCACCTTAGTTTTCCTTCAACTCTAATCATTTTACCTATAGGAAGCGGTTTTGAGATGTCCAACTTTACTCTAACCCTTAGGTATTTTCCCCATCCCACTCCTTCTTCATCAGCATCCATTGTCATCATCTCCCCAATTGCGTATTTTCTCTACATGTTAAAAATTATAAAATTTCAAAAGAAAACTTATAAAAAGGTATTGCTATATATAATTCTTGTATATGCAGTCTCTGCGTATTTCATTTGAAATAATGAATGTTATTATTAAAAAAATAATTTTTTATATAAATTCTAAATTTATCTATTTTATTCAAAGAAAATACGCAACAACTGCCTACTCCAATACGACAAATATCATTTCTCACCTTTAAAATTGGCTTTGGAACCGATGAATTATTCCTTACACAGAAGTTTGGATACAATCTACCGAGCAGTTTGGAATTCCGTGATTGGGAATTGTGATTGTATGTATTTAATTGGATGAAGGTGGCACAGGTGTGGAAAAAAACATAAAAATACCTGTTAAAGATTTGGTGGGTTCGGTTCGAAATTGGTCCGATTCCAGTTTTTATGTTTTGAAAAGTGATTTAAACCAAATCAGATTGGAATATATATATATATATATATATATTAATGTTTTATATTATATATTATATGCTAATTAATATAATATGAAATTTTATTTTTATTTTTTCATGTATATTAATCTTATAATGTAAAATTAATATAATATTTGATATAACATAATATTATTGTTATAAATTTTAATATAAATTTTAATGTGATAAATTTTAATATTAAAATCCGATATAATATAATATTAATCGAGTATAGAAATAAGTTATTATCATACATAATCAAATATAAAAATAAGTTAGATACTAGTATAATAATATGTAAGTAGATATTATAGTATAAGTATAGTATAGAAATAAATCAGACATTACTAAAGGGTGAAAAAAAATTTCAAAAAATTGGTTAAACCAAACCGGACCAGAGAAAAAAAAAAATCAAAAATTGGACCGGCTACATAAGAGTAAGGACAACTCTTACAGGAGACCAAATAAAAAACTCAAGAGAAATGCTACTCATCAACCTATTGTACATTGCACTCTCCACACACCTCACATAATTTATTTTTTTTTCAAGCCAGCATGTTGAGTGTGCTGGGACTTCTCCTAACAGTAGGCTGCAAAGAAGATTTTTTCAAAACTCAAACTCTATCATGTCACGGCTACTTGTGAAATGCCACACTCGCCTAAAAATGATGAAAAATGATTGAGCAATTCTCATGTTGGGGTGGAAAAGAAATGGTTTATTATTATTTTTTTTTTCTATTTAAACACACGTATATTTAAATATTAAGATAAAATAAAAATAAAAATAAAAATAAATTATATATTAATTAAATAAAATTATATGATATAAGACTTTCTCATAGAATTTTTCATGTTTAACGGAAGAAACAGCTAGTATAAAAGCTCATGCGTTCAGAATTGGACTTTTAGGACTTGGTTGAAATTTGCATGTACTAGGCTCGAATTTATTTTTTATTTTTAGAATGGACCTTAGGTGTGGTAGACATTGGTTCGGCTCAAGCCCACTTTATTGAATTTTTTTTTTTTTTTTAAGCAAGCAAATTTCTATTAGAAACAAAAATGATGATATATGAGGAGGGGATGAAGTTTCTCAATAAACGTCCTAGTATAATAATCACAATGCAAAAGTGGTAAAAAAAAAAAAAAAGTTTTGAGACCAATTTCTTGGTCTCCCCATCTATGCCCTACAAAGAGGGCTCTATCTTAAAAGACGGTAGTTAGCAACTCACAAAGTCATGTGAACTATAGAACCACCACTGGAAGCGGTGAAAGTTGTGGATCCGTAGTCCATTTTTCAAGATCATTAGTTATGGAAAGCGGTAATATAGTCGAAAGCACGGCATCGAAAGGACTGATCTACGGCAAGCCATATGTCTTCCCGCTCATCTGTGGTGGCGCGTGGCAACCACGCGCCGGTGGTATGGATGCGAGGCCGGGCAGATCTGGAAGATCTTGGCGTGGAGAATCTGCTTGTACGAAGCGTGTAACAGACGGAGGCGTCGTGGCGTGGTAGCACGTGAAGAGATCTGACCAAAAAGTTGCGCGTGAGGGCCATGCGTTGAGCTTTTTGGCACGATTCCGCTCTGTCTCAGTAGTCAGCGACTGTAGAATGGCGTGGCGGGGCACGTGTTGACTGATGTTGTAGTCAATAAATCTGACCAAAATCGAACCGGTGGAGGGAGAAAAAAACACTACAAGAAAGTGTATATACAGTGCGGTAATAGAAAGGGAGAAGGGAGGAGGGTGAGAGCCACAACTCCACTCTCCTTTCAAGCGAAGACACTTGAAGAGATGAAATTTTCTAGAGAGAAGTGAGAGTTTCTTTCTCTAAGCAAGAGACCGTGGAGTAGAAGGAGACTTGGTGGCCTTGCTTGATGGTTCTTATTGAACCTCTTACTTAACACTTCATAATCGAGAAACAATTCTGCCATTTTTGAGTAAAAGAAAAAGGATAATACTATGGTTTTGCCTTTTCTGAATTGACTTGTCATACTATATTAGTCGAGAAGTGCTAGAGAGCATTCACTGTAGTGGTGCACACACTACATGGATGCCTCTCATCCACTTGTGTTTTTTTTTTTTTCTTCCTTCAAATGCAGCGGCTTCTCTCTCATCAACTCTCTCTCATCATCTCCTCTCCCTCTCATCTCTCTCTCTCTCTCTCTCTCTCTCTCGTCTCGCTCTCTCTCATCTCTGCTCTCTCTCATCTTCGCTCTCTCTCTCTCATCTCTGCTCTCTCTCTCTCATCTATGCTCTCTCTCTCTCTCTTATCTGCTCTCTCTCTCTCTCTCTCTCTCTCTCTCTCTCTCTCTCTCTCTCCTCTCTGCTCTCTCTCTCTCTCTCCTATCTGCTCTCTCTCCTCTCTGCTCTCTCTCTCTCTCTCTCTCGTTTCCGCTCTCTCTCATCATCTCTCTCATCCATCTCTAATTTTAAATTTAACAAATGTGTGGTATAGATTTTGACACATAATGTGTGCAAAAATGACTGCTATAAATAGTAGCTTCTACCAATAATATTTCATATTAGTCACACTAACTCGTTGCAATTTTGAATTGACTTGTCATGTAAATCACTTAAAATCCTTCACATCAACAAAGATAACTCGAGAATGATAAAATACAGTATGAAAGATCAACATTTCTCAATAAAAAAAGACATTAGATCTATACTTGATTGACGCGTGTATTTATCTCTATTTTTTGAGTTCAATATTCTCAAGTAAAATCGTTAATTGAAATTATTGAATTGTTATTACTAAGTAATTTCATAATAAATGATAATTTCGAGATCAAACCCTTGTCTAAGAGTATTAGTACTATTGGCTTCATCAAAGTCATCTCCAAAATATAGCTAAAAATATATATTTTTCATAAATTCGAAACCTTTTAAGCCATAAATCCACATCTGATTAGTCAAAATAATAATATAATATTATTTTTTAACAATAATATTTATAATTCTTTTTCATATCTTGCAACTACACTAACCATATGTTAATTAATAATTTAATTTTTATTTAAATTATTATTTCCTAACTAATTTTTTCCTCAACCTAATTTACAAAATCAACTTATTCTTGAAGATTGATATGTGAACCTAATATACAATACCAAGAATAATATACAAGACCAAGTATAATATAAAAGCCTATCTTAATATATCGAAGTAGTTATGAGCAGTTGGGTTTGATATTTTATAATAAAATATCATTTTTGAAAATAAATAGTACATCTTCAAATATGAAAAAACACTTAAAAATACTGTAACTCATATTTGATGTCAATAGTATTTGACTATTCCAATAGAGATTATTTCATGTCTATTTCTTCAAATTTTAAAGATACCAATGCCTAAAAGTATTATTCTTTATAAAGGTGTAAATCATTTTATTCCACACAAAGAAATGTAGGAGCCTTGTCCTTTTCGATATATATCTTTATTTTTTTAATTTTCTTTTTTCTCACATGCCACTATTTTTTTTTCATGCATATCCATGCAGAATATGATCCCATCAACTAACCTTCAACCCTCAACTATCCATTTTGCATATGCAAATATGCACACTTGTAGGTGCAATCTGATCTCAACTTTAATCTAAAGCTGGAATAGGGTTCAGTTGAAACGTGATGGGGTAGGTTTACAAAGTTTGTAAGCAAAGTAAGGGGATAAGTGCAAAGCTACAACTTAATTTGGTTACACAGATTAGATGAGATAATAAATTTATAAATAATAATTAGTTTTATGAGATTTTGAAAAATGAGAGATAAAAATTTGAATAAAAATATTATAAAATTAAAATATTGTTAAAATATAATTTTTTAATATAATTTTTGTTTTGAGATTTGAAAAAATTAATTTTTTTTGTGTTTTTTTGAAATTTTAGAAAAGTTGTAATGATTAGATAATAAAGTTAAAAATTTAAAATTGAAAAGTGTTTATGTTTTAATAGTATTTGAATGCTAAGATGAAATTAGATGAGATGGATTAAGAGCATCTGTGAAACCAAAAGGAGTAAATTGTGTTTCGTAGGTTTTTCCCATCACACAGAGCATCTAACGTCTTCCAAAATTTCAAATCCCTTACAAGGTGGGCAAAACAATACAAAGTTTAGGTAAACATTAGAGTTAGAAATCTTTAATCTCTTAATTAGTTTTCTATGAGCGGGGGGATGGAATATCATAATAGTACTGTTACATCTACAAAAAAATTACACAGAAACAATATTACAAATTGATGTAGTTTCATTTGACCCATTAGATTTACTTTATAATAAAAATAACTTTATAATTTGACAAATCACATCAAATCATATTAGTTTGTATAATTAATTTTGTATAATCACTTTATAACTAGAGTATTTATCATATCATAAATTTCTATTCGCAACATATGCATTATCGAAATAAGCCAACAACCAGTTAGGGATGACATAGAATGAGTAGTAATATTATTATTTAATTAATAGGGTGGAGTGTCGAGTCATATTCAAATACAGAATCTCTATTCTAATATTATATTAAATTATCACTCGCATTAATTAATTTAATTATTTATATTATATTGACCGTAGATCACATTGTATGATTTTTTTTTTTTTCTTAATAAAGGGAGACGAAATAAAAAGAGAATCCATTTATTGGACAAGCATAACTGCATAAATATGTAGGGTCAGTTGGAATACAGAGTTAGGAATAATGTGTCAAAAAAGAAAGAAAAAGGTGAGAGCGAAAGCGGCATATTCTAATGAGTTTTGCTACACAACCTCCACCACACTCCACACACTATATTTTTTTAAATTTTTTAAATTTTTAATATTTTTAAATTTTTTTTTTGAGTTTATTCTTTTTAAATTATTTCAAATTTTTTATTCATTATTCATATAATAAATATTTAATAAAAAAAATAATAAAAATTAAAAATAATGTGGAGTGTGGAGGTTGTGTGAATAGTAAGAGGTTGAGTAGATTTTTTGTATTCTAATTGATATGAGAAAAAAAGTTTGTGATGAGGACGGTGTAATTGGTTCAGTCTGGTTTGGGAGGGATTAAAGATTGAAAATTTTGATTGAAAATTTTTGTCAAATCGGACCATTAACTATCGGTTCAATTTGATCTATAAATATTTTCTCACATTTATCTTTTTATTTTTTTGACAAAAAAATTAATACACAAAATAAATTAAATTAATAAAATTAAAATTAAATAATATTTTTAACGTTTTATATATAGTTAATAAATATTAAATAATTTTGTTATATATATGATCAATGGTAATTTCTTGAATAAAAATTATATAATTAACTTATATAATTATTATATAAGTATTATATATATAAATATTTAAATATATATATATATATATATATATATATATATATATATATATATATATATATATATATATACATTCATTCGATCTCAATCCGATCCGATCTAAAAAATACACTATGAAACCGACGAACAAAACTATAGGTCCGATACTCTTACAATCCTAGTGATGAGCAATGCTACTTGTGGCTCTTATATTCCTCGAATTACGAAATTAAGTTATGATTAGTGCACAATTAAACATAATTAAAAATTTTAAAGTACAAATACATTTTTTGTAACGGATTTTTACTTCAATAACAAACGGACTCGTAAATAATTTTTTCTTTTGACCATATGTTGGTACTAGTATAGTCTTTCATTTTACTAGTGATAAAGCTAATTTCAAATTTTATTTAAAAAGAAATAATACAAAAAATAAAATTATTTAGATGATCGATCTAATGCTCTCAAAGGTGAGCTGCGTTTGATTGTTGAGGTGATTTTAAATTATCTAAATTGATATATAAATAATAATATTTTTTGGATCTCATTAAATTGTGTTTGAATATAAATAGATTAATGTATGTATTTAAATGTATGAATTAGATTAAAGACTTTAATTTTTTTATGATAAATTTAAAAAATAATAAATCCCACTAATAATTTATTTAATTTTAGGATAAATTGAGTTTACTTCGATAACTTACCAGAACTTAAATGGTAGGTAGTAGTTACAAACGTTTTGTCAGTTAGACATGTGTTCTGTTGTTGGATGATAACAGCTGGATATTTTCATCATCCTGTCAAGGATGGCAGAGGGTGGATGGCCAAATAATTTATTTTTGTAGTACAAAATCATTTTATTTCCAAACGGGCGTAATGAAGCGGGTGAGAGGCGCAACAGAGAGAATTGCAGAGAGATGGAGAGGCTAAGGACCACGAGATGGATAGCTACGGTGACCAGCATATGGATTCAGTGCAGCTGCGGTTCATCCTACACCTTCAGCGTCTACTCCTCTGAGCTCAAATCCACCCAGGCCTACGACCAATCCACTCTCGACACCGTTTCCGTCTTCAAGGACATCGGTGCCAACGCTGGTGTCCTCTCCGGCCTCCTCTACTCCTCCGTCACCCTCGGTAACCCACGTCTCGGTGGGCCATGGGTGGTCCACGTCGCGGGGGCCGTCCAGTGCTTCCTGGGATACTTTCTCATGTGGGCCTCCGTTGTCGGTTTGATTTATCGGCCTCCTGTGCCGCTGATGTGCCTCTTCATGTTTCTGGCAGCTCATTCTCAGACGTTCTTCAACACCGCCAATGTGGTCACTGGTATACACAACTTTCCAGACTATGGTGGGACGATCGTGGGAATCATGAAGGTACAACGTGTGGGTGTTGTTGTTTGTGTATTCTGCTTTGATTGATCAGAGCTCTGAGCTTCTGTTCTGGGTATTCCCATTAAATTATTTCAAACACGCCCTTGGAAACTCAAAACATCTTTCATAGGAATTTTAATTAGTTTCGATGTTACATTAAGAGAAAGAAAACAAATTTCCAAACTGCGAAGGAAACTCCTCTTAAGCTTTGCATGGTGATCTAAAAATCATGGACTAACTGCATTCAATGGGAGATAAAGTGTGACGAATTAGCGCAGTGGAATGGGCAACTATGAGCAGAGTAACGGACAGGTGCAGCAGCAATGGCTTTCGCGATGTGACACTTTTTTCTGTTCTGTTCTTCGTAGAAAGAGACGACTCCATGGAGCAATACCCGTGAAGTCATTTCCTCGACATGTTTTTCCAAGAAGGATAAAAAGAATAAAATTACAACACATTATAAAGATCATTGAAGATTGAAGGGATCATTGTAAGTGTACTAATGCTTGGTTGTGGACTTTGACGTGGTGGCCACCACTCAGAGTTAGACGTGGTGGCCACCACTCAGAGTTAGAATTAGAATGGGGGCATGGGGCTTTGCTAGTGCTCTCGAAATTCAATGGCTTCTGCATACAGGGCTTTTCTGGATTAGAACTTTCCTCTGGTTTAGTCGTTTCTTCCACTAAATGTTTTATTTTAGGCCTACCAGGTAAAGTTTGAGGAGAATTAATAGATAATCAGTATAGCTGAATACGAGCTCTTTAAATAAAAATCCCTAGCTTTTATTTTTCTTCCTTGAGCTGGGTCTCAATGCTCTGCATGACCAAACTAAAATTTAACAAAGGTTATGTTTGTGTTCAGAGCCTCTCGCATATGTTTATATTCATCCACTATTTTTATTAGTCAATTTGTGAGCTATTTGCGCATTAAAAAGCATTGCATAATTGAATTTCATATGATGTAAAATATCCTATTAAACAATCTATGAGAATGGTTAACTGTTGGCTGTGACTCATTATTTGTTTGTAACAATTCCTATGCGGATGTTAATTTTCCTTGTGAAGTCACTGATGAACAAAATTCCCAGCTATTGTCTTCTCGGAACTTCTAATACTTTCCTATGAAAATTTGCCATTCTAACTTCTTTGATGGGCAGGGATTTCTTGGTCTCAGTGGAGCAATACTAATCCAAGTGTATGACACAGTGTGCAAGGGCAAGCCAAGCACATACATCCTGATGCTTGCTCTGTTGCCTACATTTGTCTCCCTTGTGCTTATGTTTTGTGTGAGAATTTATAAAGCAACCACGGGGGATGACAAGAAGCACTTAAATGGTTTCTCTGCTGTTGCGCTGATCATCGCCGGTTATCTCATGGTTATGATAATTTTGGAGAACATATTCACTTTGCCATTATGGGCACGTATTTCTACTTTGATACTTCTTCTGCTTCTACTTGTATCGCCTCTTGGAATTGCAATCAAGGCCCAGAAGGAGGACTTGAGGAGATTACCACAAATGGATTCAATCCATAGTAATCTGTTAACTGAAAATGCCGAGCAAATCACATCACCAAAGTTTTCTACAGCAGAGGATCCCATAGAGAATAATGTATTGCTGAGTGGTGAGAGCCAAGTGCAGGCCACTTCAGATGAAAACATGCAACTGGATGAAGAAAACTTGAATCTATTGCAAGCCATGCGTACTGTAAACTTCTGGTTGCTGTTTATTGCCATGATATGTGGAATGGGCTCTGGGCTGGCTACAATTAATAACATGAGCCAAATTGGAGAATCTCTCAGTTACACAACTGTGGAGATAAATAGCTTAGTTTCTTTATGGAGTATATGGAATTTCCTTGGCCGTTTCGGAGCAGGGTATGTATCAGATTATTTGCTGCACACAAGAGGTTTGGCACGGCCACTGTTGATGGCTATTACACTAGCCACAATGACTGTTGGACACATAGTTATTGCTTCTGGTTTTCCTGGAAATTTATACATTGGTTCAATCCTTGTGGGAATTTGTTATGGTTCACAGTGGTCGTTAATGCCCACGATCACTTCGGACATATATGGTGTTGGGCACATGGGTACTATTTTCAACACAATTGCCATAGCAAGTCCAGTGGGATCTTATATTTTCTCTGTAAGGTTGATTGGGTATATCTATGACAAAGAAGCTTCTGGTGAAGATGACACATGCTATGGTACTCGCTGTTTTATGTTATCTTTTCTGATCATGGCATCTGTGGCTTTGTTTGGTTTCCTTGTTGCTGTTGCATTGTTCTTTCGTACTAAGAGGTTCTATCAGCTGGTTGTGCTTAGACGTTTAGTGCATTATCCAAATTGATGAGTACTATATATGAAAGATTTGTGTGCATGGAAAGGTGTTAGATGAGGCCATAGCTTTTTAGGGATGGAATGGCATCTCAGTTTTGAGGAGGAAATAACAGTTTAAGTCTCTCATATTATTGATACTTATTTCCTTACAGTTTATCATAAGTATCCCTTTGGATTTGTAGATCTCAAAGGGATACTTATGCTAAGAGGCCAACAGTTCAACAGGGTCTTAGCCCAAGCACAAATCTTTGATTCAAATTTTTACAAATCGAGGCCTCAATTTTTAATTTTTGCACAACGATCCTCGAAACGGCCAAAACTCAATTTGGTTTCCTAGTCTCCTCCTGGTTTAGGCTTTGATATCTTGATTTCAATATATTGAGATATGTGTGATTTTGTAATTTACCCAATTTATTTATTTATTTTTCATACGAAAAAACCATGCAACATGTGTTACATCAATGCATCAAACCTCCATATTAACTACATTTTTGGAATCAAAAGGGGAAAAAAGGAAGAAGAAAAGGGAAACAAATTAAGAAATTTAGGCTTCAAGCGTTTCTTCTGTGTCATTTTCGGTGATTATCATTTCTCTCTTCATTTCTTACTTAGGTTACATTTGGATACAAAAACGGCTTCATCTTATCTCATCACTATAATTTTTTTAAATTTACACACAAAATATGATAAACAATTCAACTTTTAAAAATCTTAAAATAATAATAATATTAAAAAATAATATTTTACTAATATTTTATTCAATTTTTAACTTTCATATAAAACTATTTCATCTCATCTTATCTTACTAATTATCCTTTTAATATTTTTTTATTTTGTTACTTTTATCAGGGTTTTGGATTTTAAAACTGGTCAATGGCCGTTGCCATCATCGCCCACATTCTCTCTGATCAGAGTAGCCCATTTTGGGTTGTGTGAAAGGCATGATATGTTGACTTTCTATTTAATGACAACTTTGAGGTTATGGAATTACTTTCTATGTGACACCTTCCTCTCCACTATCTGGTGCTAAGTGAACAAAAGAAAAGAAAAGAAAAGAGAAGCCCCATCTCTAACTTCATTTGTGTGAATTCTTTCAGCTCATGTAATTATTTCTATTTTGTAATGGATTTGTAGTGTAATGAGCCGAATTAAATACATAAGTTAGTAAACACAATTTTACATTTTTTGATAAGGAGAAGTTCTTTTATAATAATTCGAAATGAATTCAAATTCTAACATTCATTAATCATTTTAGAATATAGGTTTGTTCTCTTGATTTCTCTCGCCAACTAATAACAAATTAGTCACTCCACGCTTTGCATTTTGTGGCATTTGCCCTTTATTAAGGCAGCCATTCCTCAAGTAGAAGTTACGTTAAAAGAATACTCATAGAAGATGGTGCAACAACTAGAGGAGATACTAAAATTTGAAACTTCTAGAAAAGAATCATGCAAGCACAAATCATAGCATTATATCTGTTCTAACTCTAGAATATTCTTACATAACCGAATGGATGATGTGAACCTTGTGATCAAAGTATTGTGATTTATTTTCTCTATCTAAAGTCTGTATAAATATGCTAAGAAAAGGTTATGCAGAGTGGTGAAATATAGAAAAATAGAAATGAAAACTTGTGTTTTTTTTTAGGCATTTTATCGAATACCTACAGTGCATTCTCTATTCATTTTAAAGCTTCTTTGTTTCATCACCCCCTCATCCACCTCCCTTACACCAAGTAAAGATGAGTTATAATCAATACCATGTTTGTCTCTCAAGTTCAAGTATTTATATTGGAATTCTCAATAAATTTAAGTGAAAAGAAAGATCGTAAAGTCGATGTTTATCCCGTTCCCGGAGGTTCGGAGAGTTAACTCTTAATAACTAAAATTAACTTAAATAACACAACTATAAAATCCAGAAAATCCCATAAAATATTAATCAATTTAATCAATCAAAATATCTAAGTTCCTCCATGGGGACAATAAAGAAATTCTCAATAACATAAATTAGAAATCTTCATAAAACTCGAAATTATCCTTAACTCATCAAATCAAAATACTCGAAAAATAAATCAATTTATTAACTATGACTCTCAAATAAGCACTTGTACCCTCGGACACTTATTCCATTACGGATGTCACACATTGCTAAAACTCCATACTCTTGTTCTCCAGCTGAACCATCAAAATTATCTGAAACATAATTGGAGATAAGGGGTGAGTTATCAACAACTCAGTAAGTATAAGACATATACTAGTATGTAAACATGAGCATTTACAGAGTTCAGAATGCAGAACAAAATATTTTCTTTCAAAATGCAGAATCAGAATAATGTTTTCAAAATGCAGCGTCAGAATATGTTATAAAAAATATCAGAGCAAAAGTTCGAAAATATTCATAATCAAAATTCTTTTGGCATAGTATAAACTGAAACATCACATTTTATCTTATCATATCATAACAAATACCATGTTTAACTCCCGTGGTAGGGTTGTGCAAACCCTGGTAGTTAATCGAGCAAAAATAGAATGTGAATCTTCCCCTTATTCATTTTTAGAGCCCCGAGTGTGCATATAGGAAAGACCATGTAGAAAATCACTTTGTTTCCAAAGTGGGTGCACCAGAAATAGAAAAATTGGTACCAACCTGAACAGAGGCTACAGTTTTACACACGTGGTAAGGTCAGAACGAAACAGAAACAGAAACAGAATGTTATGCTAGAAGTTTTCAGAAATCACATCAGATCATATCAGAGTACAGAAAATCTTCAGAATAGAACAAAATCATATCACAACATAATTTATGCACAAAATTTCATATTTGCTCTCTTTTCAAAGTTCAAAAGCAGAATATCAAAAATAAGTTCATGTCTACACCAGTCATGATAGAAAATAATTTATTCTTAAACAGAATCTCATGAATAATGCAGAACAAATAACTGAGGTAGTTCAAATTTCTTTTCATAATCAAATATGTATATTTTTCAAAAATAACCTCAGCTCATTTTATTTTAATGCAAAGTCTAGCATAGAAACCCCGCTTACCTGGACTTCTTAGCTTTTCAGAAATTTCCTCAAAATGCTGAACAATTGTTAATTGTCACCTATAACATAATAACGTAATTCTCATAAATTTCCAATCGAACACAATTTCAATATTTATGCCTAAGATGCTAAAATAACCTATTTTAATTCTTCAAAAACTTAACTTCACGTAACCCTAAAATATCATCACATTTTCTAAATTCATCAATATCCCAATAATCAATCTGAACAAAAAAAAAAAAAAAAAACAAAACACAAAACTAACTTATTTACTAATGAGATCAAATTATAAAATTTAATTCTAGCTAATATATTTATACCAAAATATTTTAAAAATTAAACAGTTAAAATTATAATAAGCAAGATCATAATAATAAACACAACATTATTGTTTACTCTTTGAAAGAAAATTTTGCTTAATACTAATTTAATTTACTTAAAAGGTTTCTGTAAACATAAATAAATTAGAAAGTATTAATACATAATAAAAGTTTAAAAGCACATTAATACAATAATTAGTAAAGGGTACTAACGTAATTTCATATAATTCTTTGAAAACAAAAACATAACCTGCGTGAAAAAAAAAAACTTTGCATGGCAGGGGCTTACGCAAGGAGAAATCATGCGGTAGTGTGCGATGATTGGACTGGGTAGGCAGTGGCGACGCGGCTAGAGAGCAGGCGAGCAGTGGAGATGCTGCCTACGCAGGTGGTGAGAGCGAGAGAAATGCGAGAGAATGGAGGGTGAGTGCGTGAGAGGAAAGGAAAAAAAATAAAAAGAGCAACATGAGAGTGACTCACCGTGTGGGACAAGGTGAAACTGAGGCGGCTCGAGGCTGATGGAAAAGTGACAACCAGCAGATTCTGTGGCTAGTCCGATAGTTTTCCTGTTGTACGGTGGTGATCAACCGGATTTGTGGTGATGCTCTATTTTCGATATGGAAAACAGAGGATTTTAACTTGATAAAAGCCGTGGGTTGCTGTTTCCCGTAGCTGTCAAAAGTGTTTTCCGATGGTTGCTCTGGGCATTGGTTTTAAGTAGAGATGGAGGTTGGGGGAGGACAAACCGGGCAGCAGTGGTGACGCACACGTTTGGGCTTCTGTGAGGGTGTTGGACGGCAACAGGGATGGCTGAAAGGTGCAAAGATGATTGTGGGAAACCGAGAGGAGAGGGAGAGAGAGAAAAAAAAAGAAGCGGCTATTCTAGGTTTTCGTCATGCACACTAGTGGTTGGCTATGGGTGCAAGGTTGACAAGTGCTAAGTCGAGGGCTATGGGTTGCGTGAGTGAGGCGTTGGGCTTGTAGGGATGAAGACTACCGTGGGAGATTTGCGGCTGCTACTTTTTCAGGAGAGAAGTAGATGCATATAAAGAGTTGAATGGAAACCCTAGATGAAAACCAAAAAGGACGGGGGCTATGCATGAGAGATATGCATGCGGATGTGAAAAGAGTTGTGCGGGTAAGGAAAGCTGCTCATAAACCGATAGGGTTTTTTTTTTTTTTCAAGATTTAAACAAACAGCCACAAGCTCAAAAAATACAAAAAAAATCACTACTCGATTTATAACTTAAAAACCAAAAAAAATAAAAATAACCTAAATATCAAGCTAAACAAAAAAATAAAAAAAAAAATTCATAGTCTAACCATACAACTTCTGGCACCAGGTGTTACATATGATCTCCAAATTTTAGATTTCGGTGATCATAAAATAAGAGAATTATATGAAGCAAATGATTTCTACACAAAATGAGCCTATACCACACTTCAACGCACGTGACAAACTAAATTTAATTTGCTTGAAAATGTAATTTTATTGTATTGGCCACACTTTCGAAGAATTAAATCATCATAATGCATTTCATTTTGATTGCATAGAACAAAACAAGTAAACATATAATTAACCAATGATACAATTGCAGATAGAATTTTGGAAGAAGTTGTGGAGAAATGTGTTCGGGATTGATCTATCTGCCGTCAATGTAGCATCATAATCCACGTAGTTATCTCACAACTCCCTAAAAAGCCAAGCTGCATGCATCCAAAACTGATTGGGAATATCACATTAGATTTCAATTATTTTTTATATTTTATTTAAAAATTTAGAAAAATTATAATAATTAGATATGATAAGATAAAAAAGTTAAAAATTTGAAATTGAAAAATATAGACTACGTTTAGAATATGTGAGCCACAATCTTTTTCAACTTCTTATAAATACATCTAAACTCATCTTAAGTGGACTCTACAAAACTCACTACACAATCTTAACTCATTACTATTCATAAAGAACTTAACTCATTTCATCTCAACTCAACATTCGAATGTAGCCTATATGTTTAAGTGATATTTGAATGTTGAGATGAGTTAAGATGAATTGAAATGAGATAAGATGAATCTCAACATCCAAACGGAGAAACTTATCTCGCAGTTTATATTGAAAAATAAATTACTGAGAAACTTAATATAAAATATAATAACTTAATACTTTTATTAGTTGAAAGAATGTCAAATTTAATTAAAATAATTACTATTATTTTTTATTTTTTTATTGTACATTCAAATTTGCAAATGACCTTTTTTAATTTTGTGAAATTCTTCTCATCAATTACTATTTACAACTCTAGAATCAACATTCCATGAAAAATACTCATACACTATATGAAAAGCACCTCACTCCTTATGAAAAAATGAAAAAAAAAATTTCGCATCATTTGTGGGATATGTGATGTAAACAGTTATTGATTTATAGTAAAACTCTTTAATTTTATATATATTTGGAACTCTTATTCAAGAAGAATAAATCTTTACAACCTCCTCATACTTCATATTTCATATTTATTTTAATTTTTATTATTTTTTTTATTAAATATTTATTATATAAATAATGAATAAAATAATTTATAAAGAATAAATTTAAAAAACAATATTAAAAAATTTAAAAATTAAAAAAAATATAGAATATAGAGTAATAGAAGTTGCGTAACAAAAGTCAATCCTAATTTCGTCGTGCCGTAGACTTTTGAAAAAAAATGTACATTAGTGGTGTAGATGTGACAAGTGAAATCGGGGTTTCCCTGTGATTCGGTTGTCCGATCCGATTTTCCCCTGTAATTCTTAAGTCGGACGTACAGTGCAATGACAGGCAATCTCGGTTGCTTGCAAAACATTCCCAAACCCTCCGATAATGCAAGAAAGAGCAAAGGTCGGGCCTACAAGGCTACAACACTTGAAAACAAGTATTTCATAGGGGAACATGGACGGATCGAAAAGAAGATCACATGCCCTCCTAGGATGCTGCGCGCGTAGATAGGCATAACAAGCTGTAAATATCCGAGCAGAAAAGGAGAGGAGAGGAGAACGATTTGGAGGGATCAATATTCGATTATGGAGAGGTTGCTGATGAGTAGCAAATGGATAGCAACGGTGGCAAGCATATGGATCCAGTGCAGCGTCGGCGGATACACCTTTAGCATCTATTCCTCTGTGTTGAAATCCAGCCAAGGTTACGATCAGTCAACGCTCGACATCGTTTCTGTCTTCAAGGACATCGGTGGCAACGCCGGCGTTCTCTCCGGCGTCTTGTTCTCAGCCGTGGCTGTTGGAAACAGTAACCGGTCAGGTACTGTTCGGTCCCGGAGTTTCGCTGGGCCATGGGTTGTCCACCTTGCCGGGGCCATCCAGAACTTCTTGGGGTACCTTCTAATTTGGGCTTCCGTCGTCGGAGTAATTCACCGGCCTCCGGTGCCGTTGATGTGTTTCTTTGTCTTTTTGTCGGCTCATGCTCAGACGTTCTTTTCAACAACCAACATGGTCTGTGGTGTGCAGAACTTTGCAGAATGTGGCGGGACCATTGTGGGAATCATGAAGGTACATAAAATATCTTCATGAGAAAGCCATGTAAAATGAACAGTCTTGAATTCCACACCAAATACTTAACTGACTAGCTATATAATTCTCTATTATAATAATAATAATAATAATAATAATAATAATAATTTTTTATTTTTATCTAATTTTTAATATAATTTTTTATTTTTTAAATATTTTTTTAATTATTTGTTAAAATAAACACATCCTTTCTAATTATTTAAGCAAATTAGATGATTTGAGACAAACTGCTCATGTGAGTTCATATGCTAATTCTCGAAGATTTTGTACTTGCTGCAAAAATTGTAGAGTCCAGTACTTGATGTCTATCTCTCCAAAATTTGATCATCTAATTCGTTGGAAAATTAGTAAAGATCTCTATTCAAATAAATATCCATTACAACTTAAGAATGGAACCTTAATTTCATGAACAATTTGTTATTAGCTAAAAAGATAAATGCTTGTTCAAATTATGATCTTAGGCTAGTTATGATCATGTCTTTTTGTGGATGCTATATATTGCAGTCTTGCTTGAGGTATATATATATGTTCCGTGCGATCGAGAGGCCGTTTTCATTCAACATCTTAATTAATTTCTGTCGCAGGGTTTTCTCGGTATTAGTGGAGCAATAGTGATCCAAGGGTACGAGACATTCAGCAAGAACGAGCCGAGCACTTTCCTGCTGATGCTTGCTCTATTGCCTACGTTCGTCTCCCTTGCGCTTATGTTTTTGGTGAGAATCTACGAAGATGCAGACACGACTGATGACAGGAAGCACTTGAATGGTTTCTCTGCAGTGGCTCTGATAGTTGCTGGTTATCTCATGATCATAATTAGTTTGGAGAACATCTTCACTTTGCCATCATGGGCACGCATTTTTACTTTCATACTGCTCTTGCTTCTGCTTGCATCACCTCTTGGAATTGCAATCAAAGCCCAGAGGGAAGAGGACTACTACAAGATCAGATCACTTAAGAAGGTTTCTGTTGAGAGTAATCCTTTAATGAAGTCATCAAAGTCTTCTGCAGGCAAGGATCCTCTGGCATACCAAGAACTGCCTGGTGGTGAGGGTGATCAAGTTAATCATGCTACTTTAGATGACATAATTAATCTACCAGAAGAAGAGGGCATGAATCTTCTCCAAGCCATGAGCACCTTAAACTTCTGGTTGCTGTTTGTTGCCATGGTATGTGGGATGGGAACTGCGCAAGCTGTGGTGAATAACTTGAGCCAAATTGGGGAATCTTTCAACTACACACGTGTGCAGATCAGTAACTTGGTGTCTTTGTGGGGAATATGGAACTTTGTTGGCCGTATTGGAGCTGGGAATTTATCAGATTATTTGCTACACACAAGAGGTTGCGGGAGGCCATTTTTGATGGGCATTACTCTTGCGTCAATGGCTGCTGGCCATGCTGTTATTGCTTCTGGTTTTCCAGGAATTCTATATGTGGGTTCGATTCTGGTGGGCTTCTGTTATGGTTCACAGTGGGCGCTAATGCCCACCATCGCTTCTGAGATGTTTGGGGTCAGACATGTTGGAACCATTTTCAATGCAATTGGGATAGCAAATCCTGTTGGATCTTACATTTTCTCTGTGAGAATAATTGGGTATATTTACGACATGGAAGCTGGTGGTGAAGATAACTTCTGCTTTGGTACTCATTGCTTTATGCTTTCTTTTCTGATAATGTCATCTGTGGCTTTTTTGGGGTTTCTTGTTGCCATTGCCTTGTTCTTTCGTACTAAGCAAATCTATCAGCTACTTGTGCTCAGAAGGTTAAACCACTCTTTAAGGTAAAGTAATTCTTTAGCATCCCATTTGATAACCAATATTATTAGAGCAGCATGATCAACACTGCTCTACTGTCATTCCTCAAGATCATCAAGATGAAACTGCTCACACCACCAAGAAGACATCTGACCTGCAGTCTCGTGCATTACAATGTGCACTCACAAGCTTGCAATAATGTTTCATACGAATTACCAAAAGGGCCTTCTATAATTGAAATGTTATGTACATTTGTGTAATTTTACAGTTTGTTACGTAACTGTATATTCCTTATTTTCTGACTTGTCAGAATTAATTATTTCTTTACTGTACATAAGCAACCTCTCCTTGTAAGTGCATTAACACAGAAATAGGAATACAATTTTCTTTCCTACGAAATCTTCCTCTGTTCTCATTCTTCTTTTAGCTAATTACTCTGTAATTCAACTTGTAGAGTATTTTTTATAGAATATAAAATTTTTTATAAGATATAAATTGTGAAATGATGAATAATAATCGATAAGATTTTTTTTCTTTCGTTTTGGGCTCACCACTTTTCATATGCTTCTCAAATCATGTTTCGGCTTTGTTCAGTGATTTAAAGCTTCACCTTTATATATTGGGCTTTTATGATGATTCTTACTTCTTTATAGACGACTTTATAGGGTATAATGATGGCATAAAGAGTGAAGAGATTGAGTGCGAATTGATCGATAAAAGGAATCTAAAAGAAGGTTCGAGAGTGTATCGAAAGATCTACTTAGCGTGTTTCTATAGAGTTTAAAACATCTTAATCACTATTATACTAAGGTTAATTTTTTTTCATAATTATTATTATCAGTTTTGTTATTAATATTCTTGTGAAGGGAAATTATGGCTAATGTGTCCATTATCACCTCATTGTCTACTCATTTGTCAACTTGTCAATGTTTAATGACACAATAGAAAACGACATTTCAACAAATGAAGTATATATATTTTCTCAATTGCGATCCATTTATGTACTGTTTTACGGCTAAAGCCAATATATATTTTATTGTATTTTTAAATTATGGATCTCTCTTTTATTTTATTTTTGTTTTTTTCCCCTTTTTGTGGGGACGACCAGTACTCTATTTTTCAAGAAAATATAAAAAAGATCAAATTTAAAAGAGGAGTTATAAGAGTTTATAGTCGTAGGACTCGAGACATAGAATAAAAGTTATTATTCTAAGAAAAAATATATTTACAGATTGGTGTAAGAGAACACACAATCTAAATCACTATTGACTATAGAGTTCTTCTATAAATCACCACCCCAAACCCACACCTGATATGGATTTTATTTTATTTATTTTTTAAATGCTAAAACGTCATTTTGAGGGCAAAGAAAATGCATTTCTAATTCAATAGCATCTTGCGTCGTTTTGAACGTCTTCTGCCCAGCAACCTAAGTCGCCCCCTCTCCCTCTGCCTAGTGCCACCCCGTGATGCCCCTCCCTCTGTCCAGCATTGCCTCGTCGTTTGCTCCTCGATCTACTCTGCTGCCCCCCCCCCCCCCCCCCCCCAAAAAAAAAAAATTGCTCCTCCCTCTACCCAGCACCCTGTGGTCTCCAATCCTCCATGTCCAAACTAAGAAGAAAGTTACAGTTAACTAGTCACCAGCAACACACTATCGAAACAAAAACACCTATCATCGAAACAAAAACACCTATCATGGCAGCACCACACCCTTATCCACAAATGATTTCCTCCCTTGCCACTCCACCCCTTACACCAACCATCATGGTTGTATTGCACGACATGAAGCCCAGCAGCCCCATGAGACACCAATGCAACCTTTATTCTTGCACCCCAAAAACAGAACACGACACTTCCACCAAACACAAAAAACCAGAAAGCCACAACCCTCCACAACCGTCCGTTGCTTCTCCACAACAACAACCTTTCTCCTCCACCGTGTGATGCTCCTTCACGTAAACCTACAGCCACCATCATGCCAACTACTCTACCATGGACAGTACAGAGCAGTGATGAACCAATGTGCCCACAGTTGCCATGAACCAGTGAACCTCCACAGAAATTGCCGCAGGGAGCTTCCAGCCAACCCAATTTCGTCGCATGACATTCCCTCTCTCGGTAGGCCCACGACGACTCACATCTCTTCCTCTACTCCTTGCTTCTTGGTATGATAGCTGTTGTACAAAACACACACACACACCAACGACTAAACTAAAGTAAAAGCAAGCATGATGAAGCACACGATACACAATATATGTGGTTCGGTAAATTGTCTACGTCCAAAGAGCTGCAAAAATCTAATTAACTAGAGGAGATTACAATCACTCAATCTGAACTCACACTCTTTAGGATCTTTTTTCTTTCTCACATAATATGCATACACTTGACAATTATTCTCTATCAAAATATGCTGAAAAGTCGTACAAAAACAAGTCAAATATAATATATTTATAGTAAATGGTGTTGGAATCTTAATCTGGCAAAAACTACGTTCTTCGCTCGAGTGATGTGTAGAGCACGCCTCGAGTTAACAACCAATGAACATTAGCTCGAGCGGGGTGTCGAGTGTGGCTCGAGTGAATACTAGGATTTGTGTCTCGCTCAAACCCACTGTCGAGTGCATCTTGAGCGAACTCACAGGTTGAGATTCGCTCAAGCTCACTATCGAGCACATGTCGAGTGAACTCACTATTTCTCAATTTTCTGCTCACAGACCAGTCTCTATATACAACCCAACAACAGCACCCATTGGGCTCTCTCTCTCTCATAGTGCTCTGCCACCGCTCTTGCCACCGTTGATCTCTACACAGCCACCTACGTTGCCCTTACCTTCTTCCGCATGGTGTCTTCTGTTTTTGTTGCGGGAGCTTTCAGAAGAGAGAGGAAAAGCGAAAGAAGAATTTCTGAAGGGTGGGGAAATTATGCTTTCTTTCTTGGGGGTGGATTGAGAGAGCCAGTTCACTTTAGTAAATCCAGTTCACACGTAGGGTGTGGGGTGTGAAGTTTTGTACAGTGACTGATGAGAAAATTTATTCATTATCTATATGGTAAGTTTATTTTCAAGAATAATTGGTTTTGATCTTTTAATTTGCTGAAGTTAAAATAAGATGCAGCTTTTATAAATACTCAAATACTATTTTTAACATGAAGAATTAAAGCTGCACGCATTCAATGGTGCTTAATCATTCCCTCCCCTTTAATCTAATAACCAAAGCACAGACTAACGTTCGATAGAGATCCATTGTAATTACTTCATTGAATCGAATGATTCAATTTAGAAAATATATATATATATATATACACACATTATGTGAACATTACAATATTTAATATTGTTTGAATAAAATTTTGAGAACGTATAAACTTCATATTAATACTTGATATTATACCTATCCCTTAAATTGGCCTATGAATGTCTCATTGAATTGATCTGGCGTCAATTCGAGCAAACTCATTGCTAGAATTAATCACACGGATGTAGATTTGTGTACACATACCCCGATTCACATTTGAGTGCATAATGGGTCGTTTAGATAGTTTGTGAATAATTTGTGAATAATAATAAAATAATTTGAGAACAATTATGTTTCCAAACAAATTCTTAGTACAGTCTAGATATTTGTTTGGTGTCCTCTAGATCTAACATAGGCAGATATCCTAGTATCAAAACCCAGATACTCATACCATCTTGGTTGTAGCTGCATATTCGGACTTAATTCTAATCGCTCATGCTTGAGCCTATTTCATGAGTGTTTTATTCGTATCTTTTTTAAAACTTTAAGGGTTTTTTAGAAGCTTTTTTGTGTTTCTTTTTTTTTTTTGCAATGATAACTATATCTATAAAATTGAAACAATTAAAAAAAATTAAATATAATAACAAAGAAAGAATTGAAAAATTAAATAACGAAAATGAAACACAGGGAAAATTCACATAAATCTAGAAAAAGAAAATAAAATCACCTTAGATGGCCAAGAGGTGACTCTATGTGGGTCATCAAGCTAGGGATGACTTGTGACTTGGTATTTGGTAATAGTGGTATGACATTTGCAATTAGATTCGGAAAAAACAAAACACAAAAGGCTGTTCAGGAGAGGCAGCGTACAATTGTCAAGACCACAGGACTCAGGACTGCCACCAGCTCAAGTCGTCGACGAAGAAACAGGCTACAGCTGCTGATCCAGACAAAACCTATGCAGTAGACATCGTATCACCTGTGGAGAACTTTACTATTTAAGCAGAGATCAAATTCAAAGAATCCCATGAAGTCGAAACAAGACTAAAATGGATAAGCTTCATAACAAATGGGTCTCCACAGCAGCCAGCATATGGATCCAGTGCACCAGTGGCTTCCTATACACTTTCTCCATCTACTCCTCCCTTCTTAAATCAAGCCAGGGCTACGATCAATCCACGCTCGACACCGTTTCCGTCTTCAAGGACATCGGCGGCAACTTCGGCGTCCTCTCCGGTCTTCTCTACTCCGCCGCCACAGCGAATCACCGCTGCCGTACTGGGCCTTGGGTGGTCCACCTCGCGGGTGCGGTCCAATGTTTCGTTGGCTTCTTCCTTTTGTGGGCCTCCGTCGTCGGGTTGATCCCCCGGCCGTCTGTGCCCGCCATGTGCTTGTTCATGTTGGTGGCAGCCCACGCAGCGACCTTCTTCAACACTTCGAATGTGGTCACTGGCGTACGGAACTTTTCCAATTACAGTGGCACTATCGTTGGCATTATAAAGGTACCTCCACTTCAGTTCCGATGTGAAAAGCTTCTGCTTTGTGTAAAAAAAGTTTGCGATTCTTTATGATGATCAGAGGCTTAGTGTTTGATAGTTTAGTTCTCTGTCGAAAAGAGAATGTATCTGCAGCAACATGAGTTCCTTGATACAAGAAGTATGCTTTTTCTTCTGGGTTTTGATTGTTGGGTTGTTATGATCAGAGGCTTAGTGTTTGATAGTTTAGCTTCAAGTTTGCTGCCTGTGGGTTATTATGATTGAAGTATGGATACTGAAGATGCATATTTTTCTTTTTTCAGGGTTTTATTGGCTTGAGTGGAGCAATTTTAGTTCAAGTATATAGGACAATATTCAATAACGATCCAACATCCTACCTGCTGATGCTGGCTCTTTTGCCTAGTGTCAATGCCCTGTTGTTCATGTGGTTTGTGAGAATCCACAACACAATTGAAGGAGATGAAAAGAAGCACCTAGATAGTTTCTCATTAATTGCTCTGGTTATCGCTGCCTACCTTATGCTTGTCATAATTTTGGAGAATGTTATTACCTTTCGATTGTCAATACGTGTAGTCACATTTGTCCTACTCGTGTTGTTGCTTGTCTCACCATTTTGCGTAGCGATTAGAGCCCATCAAAGGGATTCTAATGGAATTTCACATAATCTCTTTATTGAGGGGGACCAACCAGTGGATGATCCTAACCAAGCAGATGCTGAGAAGATGCATGTAAGACAAGATTCTGCTGGGTACCGCTGTGTGCCCGGCAGTACTGATCAAGAGGTTGATGGTAACGAAGAAAGACCTTTCCCAGCAGAAGAAAACCTGAATCTGTTGCAAGCCATACGCACGATAGACTTCTGGATTTTGTTTCTTGCCATGGCGTGTGGTATGGGCTCAGGACTTGCCACAGTGAATAACATCAGCCAGATAGGAGGATCTCTTGGTTACACTAGCTTCGAGACAAGTACTTTGGTTTCTTTGTGGAGTATCTGGAATTTTCTTGGACGTTTTGGAGCTGGCTATGTGTCAGATTATTTCCTGCATACTAGAGGATGGGCAAGGCCATTGTTCATGGTCATCACTCTAGCAACCATGAGCATTGGTCATGTGGTGATTGCTTCTGGTTTTCCTGGAGCTCTGTTTGCTGGTTCAATATTGGTGGGTGTTTGTTATGGTTCCCAGTGGTCATTAATGCCTACAATCACTTCCGAGATATTTGGTGTGGTACATATGGGTACCATATTCAATACAATTACCATAGCAAATCCTGTTGGATCTTATATATTTTCGGTGAGGGTTATTGGGTATCTATATGATGAGGAATCATCAGCGGAGGGCAACACATGCACTGGAACACATTGTTTCATGTTATCTTTTATCATCATGGCATCTGCTACTCTTCTGGGCTCTCTTGCTGCCTTGGGGTTGTACTTTCGGACTAAACATTACTATAATCAGGTTGTATGTAGAAGACTGCTACATTGTTTCAGTGAGTAAATTGCTGAGACTGCTAAGTACTCTGAAGGAGTCATGAAGTTTTTGCTGGTTGGTGAGAACGAGGTATATTCCAAAACACACATGCCCGCGCGCATACACCCATCTCTCTCTCTCTCTCGTGTGAAAGTTTAGTTGGGCTATCAGGGAACAGAGGGAGTCATCAACACTGTCCTTCTTAAGTTCAGTTAATAATTGCCAATATGGATTCAAATGTTTATTGCAAAATCTCCTGCATGAGAACTAGTTTTAGATCTGGAAAAAGCATTTCATAAGGTAGCTTTGTAGGTTCAACTTATTTCATTCTGACCGTAGACAGTTAGAACATTATGGATAATAATGACCAGATATATCGATATAGTTAACTAGACTGGAGGAACTTGGCATCCATGTGGCTTGAAACTGTGCAAGAATCCATATTTATCATAGAAGACTTGCATTAGGATACTGCACACGTTCCTTAAAAGGCTGTAATTTTTCTGTTAAGGACTGTTGGGAATTCAGTAATGTAGGTGGCTGCAGGGGCATAACTTGGAGGCATTATTATATATTGGCAGTTGGCTGCACCAGTTGAGACTAATATGGTTTGAGAGAGGTTTAGAGAAAAATATTTTGAGTGACTACTAATGAAGGAAGATTTTAAGTTTTAGGTAAAGAATTATGCGGTGGGTATTGAGGTTATAAACCTAGAAACAGTGATCTACTTCCTGGACAGCAAATGGAGATTTGCATGAATGGAAATCGATTGAAATGGTGTCGGTGACTCGGTATGTAAATTTCCCCCCCCCCCTCCCCCCCCAATTTGTTCTTAATAAGTAACTATACATTTGGCTTCTACTGCTTTATTGATCCTTCAGCATCTGGACATGGCTCTGCTGCAAGATCATAAACTTACAGGATCGACCAAGACTTAAATAGATTAAGGACTGATCGCTTTAGATTTGTTGGATCTTACATTTTCTCTGTGAGAATAATTGGCTATATTTACGGCATGGAAGCTGGTGGTGAAGATAACTTCTGCTTTGGTACTCATTGCTTTATGCTTTCTTTTCTGATAATGTCATTTGTGGCTTTTTTGGGGTTTCTTGTTGCCATTGCCTTGTTCTTTCGTACTAAGCAAATCTATCAGCTACTTGTGCTCAGAAGGTTAAACCACTCTTTTAGGTAAAATAATTCTTTAGCATCCCATTTGATAACCAATATATCTCTATACTTTCGATAAAATTATTATTTTTATGTGATTTTTTAGATTATTTTTTTTTTCATTTTCTTTAAATGAAAATATGTCCTTTTATTAATATTTGTTGAATATGGTTGGAAGAAAAAAAATGAAAACCATAGTTCTATTGTTGGCCATCAAATGGGATGCCGAAAAAAGAAAGAAGTATTAGCTGAGACAACTATTCTTTTTGTGGGTTACTTGTAAGAAACTAAAACTAAAGTGTACAAGTACATGCCATGTGTTTGGAATTTCAAAAGTATCATATACATATATACACACACACGACAGTCCTTGTAATATATCCAATTTTAGATGGATTGTTTTTCTATGCTTTTCGTTTTGGGCTCACCACTTTTGATATGCTTCTCAAATCATGATTTGGCTTTGTTCAGTGATTTAAAGCTTCACCTTTATATATTGGGCTTTTATGATGATTCTTACTTCTTAACCACTACTTTTAAGTTGCCATAGACGACTTTATAGGGTATAATGATGGCATAAAGAGTGAAGAGATTGAGTGCGAATTGATCGAAAGATCTACTTAGCGTGTTTCTATAGAGTTTAAAACATCTTACTCACTAGTATACTAAGGTTAATTTTTTTTCATAATTATTATTGTCAGTATTTTTATTAATATTCTTGTGAAGGGAAATTATGGCTAATGTGTCCATCATTGCCTACTCATTTGTCAACTTGTCAATGTTTAATTTAATGACACAGTAGAAAACGACATTTCAACAAATGAAGTATATATATTTTCTCAATTGCGATCCATTTATGTACTGTTTTATGGCTAAAGCCAATATATATTTTATTGTATTTTTAAATTATGGATCTCTCTTTTATTCTTTTTTGTTTTTTTCCCCTTTTTGCGGGGACGACCAGTACTCTATTTTTCAAGAAAATATAAAACAAGATCAAATTTAAAAGAGGAGTTATAAGAGTTTATAGTCATAGGACTTAAGACATAGAATAAAAGTTATTATTCTAAGAAAAAATATATTTACAGATTGGTGTAAGAGAACACATTCTAAATCACTATATGTGGTAAGTTTTATTTTTAAGAATAATTGATTTTAAACATTTAATTTGTTAATGTTAAAATAAGATGCAGGTTTTTAAAAATACTCATAATACTTTTAATATGAAGAATCAAAAGCTGCTCATTCAATGTTGCTTAATCATTCCCTTGTCCATGGTAATGCTAGATAAAGTCACAGATTATGCAAGTATTGTGCACTCATTTAGAAAAAAAAGTAAAATTTATTATTAAAAAATTAATTTTTTCACGTGGATCTCATTTTTACTCATTTTTTTTTAAATGAATGCACGACGTTTGCGCATTTCGTGATTGCAAATATCATTTTTTAGTATCAAAACTTGGATACTCATACTGGAGGGGATATTTGGATCTCCTCTAGCTATCCAAGCCCATGACTAAGAAGTAGGCCCAAAGCTAAACCCTAGGGTTAAGAGGGCCACGTCTGAAGAGCTCATAACTGTGACTACGTGGCAGATAACTCACAAAGAGTTGGAGATTTAAAACACAGTTGCATGTAATCATTTTAGGAAGATAACTCCTACAACGCAAGAGATATCCTCCCCGGTTCATAAGGGATCATGAAGGATATGCCATGTCCATGTTCGTCTATAAATAACCCTTGAGACGTAATAAACATTTCATCTTCATACTTATATACATTTATTCTAATACTGTTACTAACTTAAGCATCGGAGTTTCCCCAATGCAACCAGTGCCGCGCCTTTATTGCTGTAGATAATCTGTACGTGTGAAACACGTCCTTTACAGTGGTGTCGTTTGTGGGATCTTCTGACAGACATTAACGTGACTTTTACGTGCCAACCATCAAGCGATCACACATACACTGGGATCCAGAAACAAGCATGACAGAAGTGGAGATGAGGTTAGCCGAAACAGAAGAAAGACTGAAACAAGTCATGGTAGTTGTTGAGCAACTGCAGAAGGAGAACGAGGAGCTAAAGCGGTAGAAAGATAACTCATGGTGCACTCAATAGTTAGCCACCAAAGATCGAGTGATACACTCACGGTGCACTAAACAGTTAGCCACCAAAGATCGACTGATACACTCATGGTGCAACCAACAAGGGTGTGGAGGTTAGAAGACCCTACGACCTCCTAACGAGTAACCACCAGGCTCGAGTACAACTCATGAGGCAAGCCCACAGGCATGGGAGCCAGAAGGCCCCACAGCCAGCTATTGGCTAGCCCTTTCAACAAGTAGTCATATATAACAGATGGCTGAACAAACAAACTAAGCTACCAAGAGGCAAAAGCAAAACCATATGGAGTAACAAAGTAGTGCAATTGTTCAAAACCAACCCAAAAGTTAAATACAAAAGAAAAGGCCAATTTAAGGGCCAAGAAAAATAAGTTGTTCAAATACAACACCCAAAGATTACGCAAAGCCCAAAACAGGGCCCAACAATCATCACAAGCAAAGGAAAAATTTATTCCAATGGCGAGGGACGTGGGAATGCGTCAGACATTTCTTTGCGCCCCAAAGTGTCCACAAACTGGCAAGAGACTTCATCAGGCTGAAACTGTTTCAAATTCAGCTTTGACAGGTTGGTATGGGGGTTAGCCAGTAGGTAGGCTCACAAGCTAGCCATACCAGCCCCATAGCCATATCCAAAGGCGCGATCTCTAACATATAGGGTGGCGGCCAGCTGAGGGTGCAGACGAACCAACTCCCGTTGGCCAAAGCTAACTGCTTTCCCGACTCTCCCAACTGTTGCTTATGGTCTTTAGTAGTATCATTTAGGTGTTGCAGACTCTGGGCTATCTTGTTTTGGGCGGCGTCAGTATCCTCCCGCACCTTTCTATAGGTAGCAAATCTGGACCGCACTCCTTCATAATCCCCATTCACCTTGGACAATTGGATGTTGGACTGCATGCGTTCCTCCACGTGAGACGCCTTCTCCTCCGACAATTCAAGGGCAAGCCTCGTATGCTTCTCCTCCAAAGCAGCCAATGCTTGAGCAGCCTCGTATGCATCCGCATGTGATCGCTTGGATGGCAAGGGCCTCATTCAACCTTGACACCTGGGCTCGAGTAGATGCCCTTTCAGACTCCGCCTTTTGTAAGATAAAATTGTCGTGCGCCTGGATAGATTGGGCTCGAAGCAGTTCTCCACGAAGATTGCACACTTCATCAAGGAGGAGCTCAAGGTTAGTCTCCAAGTTGCGGATGTGCCCATCGGCTTGTTCCAAGTAGCACTCTATTTCAGTCTTCTCATCCTTGAGCCTGGTCATCTCCTTCTTAGCGTAATATCCAAACTTTCGCCGCTCCTTAATCTCATACTCCTGTTCGGCATGCTCTCCCACGATCCAAACCGCCAACTCGTCAACACCCTACACAAGAAAATGATTAAGAAGGCACCCTAACACAAAAGTAAGTATGCTAAGCAAAAGAAAACATAGTACCGGAGAGAGCATGGTCCTTAGGATCTGGTCCGAACCTACACTCTCTCCTCTAAGTTTAGCATCACCTTTACTTATTAAAAAAAAAAAAGTTTAGCATCACCCAAACTCTCATCGCCCACGCCCATTACTCCAATGCCACCATCATCTAAGGAAGACCCACCACCTTTAAGGGGAATGGGGGAATTCTCCTCATTGCCATCTGAGGAGGGGATGAGGGAAGGGATTGAGACCCTCTCGTAGTTAGTTGTAGGGGTTTCACCCCCAGAAATAGTAGCGAGGACCGAACTCGAGGTAAAGCCTTGCTCCCCATGATTGTCTTCAGCGTTAGGCTAGGCGCTGCCAAGTAAGACAACTTCATGCATCCCAGCTCTAGCCAAGCCCATAGAAAAAGCGTTGTACATGTCCGCAGAGAGGTCGCCAACACTGGGCGTTGAGGTCGGAGAAAGAAGAGAAGGAAACTCGAACGGCGACATGCCCACGAGTTCAATGCCCGTGGCAGGCAAATCAAAATCAAAAGTTATCGCTAGGTCAGTGAGGGCTTGGCCCATGATCCCAGGTAGGTCGCCAAGACTTGGCGACAAAAGGGGAAGAGACCCTTACCGGGGAAGTTCTGGGCGTATTCTCTCCGGAGGGATCACAACGCATCTCTTGATCCACCTCCGCCCTCACAACATCATATACAACAACCTCGCCCGCATCAATGCCACCACAAGGGCGTTTAGGCAAAGAACCGCCAATTTCAGAAGTCTTCCTTTTTTCCCCCTGGTTGGGGGTGCATCTCTTCACCGGGGTTTGTGGGGGTGAAATGGGTTTGAGTTTGCGACCACGGACATGGGCTCGGCAGGGGGTCACCAAGAACTTGTCAATATTGGTGGCAGAAAGCAAGTCCTTCATCGCCAAACCCCGTTTTATCATTTTCTTTCACCCAATTGAGGATGATGTCCACACAAGAAAGCTCCCTGTCAGTCAAATCCAACAATATGCTCTTGTCGTCAGGGACCCTCCCCCAATTGGCACGGACTGAGTAATCCCGAATGTGCATCTCATTAGAGGGGTACTCCCAAGTGGTACTAGAAATGAAAAAAAAAAAATTACTTTGTCACTGCTTGGCATTAGAATAACAGGGCTCAAAAGCCGCCAAACGTTGGGACCTAACCCTAAAACTACAAATGTTGCCTGACAACGGCTTCACTGCGTAGAAAGAAAGAAACTCCTTCACTGTTATATCTGGGTAAGGATCTCCCAAGAGTTCCAAGACAATGTGGAAAACCACGCATAAACACATCAAAACACACCAAGCGTGCAAGTGAAGTTGGGTGGGGGCTAGCCCTAGAAAATCCAGAACGTCACGAACGAGCTGGATGAAAGGAAATCACAGAATGTGCGTTATGGCATTCACCGTCAAGGTCACGTTGCTGACATGCCCTTCTTTATCAACGCATCCCACGGGAGAAAGAGAAAGCTCCACTAACTCTGGGACCCAAACGGTGTTCCTCAGCTTCACCAAATCTTTCTCAGAAAGAGTAGAGCGCCAAAAAATCCCTCAAAGTAGGTCGGGATTCGAGTGAGGGAAGATTCAGAAAGGGAGCTCTTCGCCGAAGCTGGGCCAGAAGAAAGGACAAAGGCACGGGAAGAACGACTGCTGGCCATTGAAGAAAGAGGAAGGTCTTGAGTAGGAAACTAGCAAAGGAAATGCGCAGGAAGAAAGATGGGGCAATACGAAATGAGAGGAAATGTGCCGTAAGTGAGAAGAAGAAATGCAAAAGAAATAAAAATATGAAAGAAAGGGGGTATAGTTAAGAGGGAGCGAATCGAGAAGAATTAAGAAGAGTAATCATGGGGGTTCTTGGGAATCCGAAAGGGTGATTGTGTCGACAGTGCCATTCCTTTCATTTAATTAGAAGGAACATTTATCGCTAACGTAAGCCACATCCCTCCAAAAAAGAAGGGCTACGAGCTCGACCATACCCACTGTTATAGACCCCAGCTAGGTAAGGGAAAGTACAGGCGCACGCCCCTGCACTAAAGGGGTAAGCAATGATCATAAAAAGTGCAAAAGTTAAATTTCTCAAGTGTCAGCACAAATAAAATTAGCGTGGTAACTGGAAGGGATATTTGGTTTCCCTTTAGTTGTCCAAGTCCACGACTAAGAATCAGGCCCAAAGTTTTAGCCTAGGATTAAGAGGGTCAAGCCTTAAGAGTCCGTAACTGTGACTACGTGGCAAATAACTCACAAAGAGTTGGAGATCTAACCCACAGTTGCATGTAATCATTTTAGGGAAGATAACTCATACAAAGCAAGAAATATCCTCCTCGGTTCATAAGGGATCATGAAGGATACGCCATGTCCATGTCTGTCTATAAATAACCCATGAGAGGTAACAAACATTTCATCTTCATCCTTATATACATTTATTCTCATACTATTACTGACTTAAGCATCAGAGTTTCCCAAGGGCAACCAGTGCTACCCTTTTGTTGTTGCAGATAATCCATACGGTTGGTGGTGTGAAACTCGTCCCTTACACATACTATCTTGGTTGTAACCGAATATCTCCAAGTTTAATACTAACTACCCATGCTTAAGCTTATTTCATCGTTGTTTTATGTGTATATTTTTTAAAATTTTAAAGGCTTTTTATAAGCCTTTTTGTGTTCCAATTTTTGTAATGATTCTATAAGATTGAAACAATTAAAAAATATAAATATAAATTAAATATAATATAATAACACATAAAGAATTGAAAAGTTAAATAATGAAAATGAAACGCAAGAAAAATTCATATAAATCTAAAAAAAAAAAATCACCTTTAGATGGCCAAGAGGTGACTCTATGTGAATGTGGGTCATCAAACTGGAAAATTCTGCTTGTAAGCGGTCCGACACACCCATATGCACACCCATCCAACGTGGCAAGTCAGAAAGTCTGCCTTTAATGAAATGGTGTAGATTTGGAGATCAGGTATAAGGTAGCGACAAAATCGTTCCAACGGGATTTCGAATTTTTTAATCCATTTACTAAAACGGTGCGCTTAGCAAGACAGTGAAAAGAAAACCCTATCACTTCTCCTTCCCCTTGTACGTAGTTTCATACATTTTCCATTAGATTTCTCTTCTCCTTCATCCATTCCCACACCCTTCACCTTCTCCTTCGTCCATTCTGCACCATTCTCCCAAATTTCGTTCAGAAAAACCCTAACTCAAACGGTTTCGTCCATTCCTTGGAAATTTTCGTCGTCTCAGAGAAGGATTTTCGTTGTCGCAGATGTGGCTTGCTTGAAGGATACGATGGAGAGACTCTACAAGTAATTCATTGCTGATCTATTTGACATCATCTTTATGCCTTTTGTGTATTTTGTAATAGGGTAAACATATTTGGGGCTTTTTTAAATTGGGTATTGCATGGTTCTCTTATGGACCTAAAATGGTCTACTCAAATTCTTTTGAATGCATGTTTAAGAGAAAGGAAAATAAAAGATTCTAATTAGATGTATTTGATAATATAGGTGGCTTCAAATGTTCTGTTTACCATTTCTTGAGTCTCACTCACTGTAAAACCAAACTAGGTTCTACTAAATTCCAACACCTCTGTAGTATTTTGTGGCTAATAATAGATAAAAAGAAAAAACTAAATTAATTTAAAGATTGAAATCAATAAATCAAGGGTTGCTAACAATAGATAAAAAGAAGAAGAAGATTAATTTAAAGCAAATCAAACACTATCTTAACACCATGCAGCTATAACTGTTTGGTAAGAGGTATGATACCTGAACGTGAACACTTTCCTGAGTCCCAACAACTGTTTGTTCAAATAAATTTTTGCACGTATCTACAACTTCGATATCTCTTCCATGCAGCTATAAATCATTAAAAACAAGTTACGTCTAACAAACAATTACACAAAATAGATAAAGCTAAAATATTCAAAATGGAGCACTGGAATATTCATATGCATGTGGCATTGGTGCATGACCCCCACACATATAGCTTGAGAAATCCGGATAAAAAGACATTAGTATCACCTAACATATAGATCAATAATGAACATTACTATAGATGTATTAATAAATATAGACATTAATAAAACTATGGTGTCAAATTAATACTCAAAATACCTGGGTGTAGGATTGATAGATGCATTTGTATTAGGAGGTGTTGACAAATATGTATAAAATGGTCTTGGTATCACCTAAGATGTCAACAACCATGTCATGATAAGAGCAAAAAAATTGAAAGAAGTGAGAAAAAACTGAAAGAAGTGAGAATACTCCACATACCTGAGTTGATGGATTTTTTGATGGATTTTTGATAGGAGGCAGATGCATGATCTTTCTCTTTCTCCATCTACAAAATATTTACCAATAGTTTAGAACAATAACAATTATCTAGAAAAGTTGAAGTTACTTAAGCCTTTAACTAGAACTACTTGTTAACTAGAACTACTTGTCAAAGCTAGCAAGTAGCAGAATTTATAGAGTTCAAGTAATTAATAGAAAAATAAATGAAAACTCAATTAGAGAATCTTGACCATAGAGAAGATCTTGGTAACTTGAAGAATAAAAAACAAAGTGATCCTCTCTCTCTCTCTCTCTCAATAATGCAATAACCCCAATAATTGAAGGAGGAAAAACTTTATAATGATCAAGCCAGTGTGATAAACAGTTTTCCTTAAGTATTAACACGATATAATTTAATTTATGAAATAAAATTTATTCTTTTAAGTGATGTCTGATGTATAACATTAAGCATGATTGCAAGAGTTTATTTTCTATGGAACAAAATATGGAAACTTGATAACAATTGAAAAAGAAGCATAGAAGGCAAAAAAGTGTACATCTGAGAAGGAAAAAAATTGGTAAATTATGAGTATTGATTGAAATAGAATGACAAACATGTTACTCGCACTTAGAGGTGTAAAATTTAATCTGAAAACTAGAAAGAACAGGTCCGAAACCGGTTTCTAAAATGCCAAAACTGGCCAGAATCGGTCCAGTTTCGGTTCTATGATTTTTAGGACCAGACCGGACTGGTTCACTATAATATATATTTCAATTAATTTTTTAAATATTATATGTAATAATTTTTATTTATAGGCTTTTATTTATAGGGGTGTAAATATTATATATAATTTTTAAGTATTCTTTTTATTGCAGATTTTTTATTTTCAGTTTTTGTAGGAGTTATATTTATAGGCTTATAGCAGATTTTTTTTTTTTATAGCAAATTTCTTGTTTCAGTTTTTGTTTTATTGCAGTTTTTTTATAGCAGGTTTTTTTTTTGTTTTTACATAACAGATTTTTTATAGTAGCTTTTTTTTTTACATATCCATTTTTTTTTTCATAAAAAATATTTTTGTAAATAGTAACAGATTTTTAATAAAACAAATTTTTTTAAAGAAGATTTTTTTTATAAACATATTTTTTATGATTAATTTGCATTTTATTAAAACATAAAAATCGGATCGGACTAAAAACCGATAAAATTGGACGTATCAATTTAGGAGAGTAACCAGTGCGTAATCAATTTTGAAAAATGTAAAATTGATACATACTGATTTGATCTTAAATTTTATCCAAAATCAGATCGGATCGGACTGGTTACACCCATACTTTTCACTAGGTAGAATAATAATAAAAAAAAAAAACAGTCTTAGGCAGAAAATAATAGAATAAGGCAGACGTATATCATACAAACACATACATTCATACATTCAAAGCATTAAACATGTCTCGACATCAACAGAGTGGTCCCCATGGCCATTTTGGCAGAATGTTGGTTGGGTCCATGTTAGAAAAGCATATTCTTCTAATGATACTTTAGAGGAAAGAGTTTTATTATTTATTATTTTTATACCATTACACACCATACCTCATATATATATATTTTTTTAATCTTATCAAATGAGTAGTATATGGATCATAAGTAGAAGAATTTAATATATTTTAAAAAAATAAAACTAAAAAAAATTTAAAAAAATAAAAAAAAATTTAAAAATATGTTGTGTGGTGTGTAAAAATGATGAGTAACAAAATCTTACTCTAGAATTACATAACTATGTAGACTTAATGCAATGGAGTGAAGAAGGAAATGGACCATAAGATCCACAGAGAAAATGTTTCAAGCATGTGGTTAAGAAGGGAGCAACATTTTAGATTTTTCTATTGTTCTTTAGTCTTGCCGATCGACCCAAAACAAGTAGTACTAGAGATGTAGCCCGAGAACCTACCGAAAAAATAAAAGTAGTTTTTTAATTTTATTATTATTTTTTTATGTATTTTCCTAATCACCATAAATATTTTTTAAAAAAATAAAAAATTTACAGCATCAATAAAAAAACTTTCTTAATCATTAAATAAAAAAAAATCCCAATACATTTATGCACAATTATTTTGTAAGGAGATGACTACCACCAACAAGTCGTCGACGACATTGTTTCATGTGATGAGGGTTATTGGATATCTATATGATGAGGAATCATCAGCAGAGGGCAGCACATGCACTGGAACACATTGTTTCATGTTATCTTTTATCATCATGGCATCTGCTACTCTTTTGGGCTCTCTTGCTGCCTTGGGGTTGTACTTTCGGACTAAACATTTCTATAATCAGGTTGTATGTAGACGACTGCTACATTGTTTCAGTGAGTAAATTGCTGAGACTGCTAAGTACTCTGAAGGAGTTGTCGAAGATTAGGATAATTAGTTTCTGTTTCTAATAAATTCAAATTATGATTTGAATAAGCTTGTTAGGGGAGTTAGTCTGTTAATTGTTCCTATTTTTTTGCATCTCCTATTTTTATGTAATTTGGTAGACAATGATAGACTTCTACTAGAACTACTTTGGATATAAATACCTCATGTAACTTCTATTAATTTAAGAAAAGAAAGATAAGTTCTTTTCCTTCTCAAAAACTTTCATGTTATCAAGCTTCGACTATTTATCATTTAAGCTTTAATAGCGAAAACTGACATGACTAGGGCAAGCAAGACTTCATCTTCCTCACAATGACTACAAAGAATGTGCAGTTTGAAACTACTGTAGTAAACAGTGGTACAAATTTTTCAACATCACATTCTTCCTTTCAACTTACCATTCACAAATTGAATGAAAAAATTACCTAGAGTGGGCCCAATCTGTGAAGCTAGCAATAGATGGCAGATGCAAGCTCAATCATTTAAATGGAGAAGTGAGTAAACCAGAGATGACCCTAATCCGAAAACATGGAGGTCAGAGAACTCATTGGTAATTGATTTGCTTATCAACTCAATGGAGCCAGCTATTGGAAAGCCACATCTCTTTTTACCAACTGCCCAAATGATAGTGTGAGGCACAGGAAAAGAGAGGAAAATGATCGAGTTTATGTGTTTTTCGCAAGACTCAATCATAACTTGGATGAGGTAAGAGGTCGGATCCTGGGTAGAAAACCTCTACCATCCATCAGAGAAGTTTTTTCAAAAGTTAGGAGGGAGGAGGCTAGGCGAAAATTGATGTTGATAGATCCAGAACCTAAGTCCAACCCAGAAATAGAAAGCTCGGCTCTTGTTTCTAGAGGATTTGATTCAGATGGAGATAGAAGGAAGAAACCATAGTGTGACCATTGCAAAAAACCATTGCATACGAAAGAGACATGCTGGAAAGTCCACAGCAAGCCCCATAATTTTAAGAAGAAGAACGAAAGTGATGGCAGAGCATTTCAGACCATGAGTGAAGATTCTTAGGGACCACAAATCAATTCAGAGATGCCTAATTTCACAAAGGAATAATTAGGCCACCTGTACAAACTCTTTCAATCTCCACAATTCTCAAATCCTTCTTGCTCATTAGCTCAACAAGGTAATTATCTCATTGCAGCTCTCTCTAGTATAAAATCAAATGTTTATTGTCCTTGGATCATTGACTCTAGAGCCACTAATCACATGATTGGTTCTTCAAAAATATTCTATTCCTATAAACCGTGTGCAGGAAACAAAAAGATCAAAATTGCAGATGGTTCTCTTTCAGATATAGCTGGAAAAGGATCAATGTTCACTTCTCCTTCTCTTACACTTCATAATGTTCTCCATGTTCCAAATTTGTCCTGCAATTTATTATCCATAAGTAAAATAACCCATGATCATTAGTGTCAAGCTAACTTTTATCCTTTTTATTGTGAGTTTCAGGAACTAACCTCGGAGAGGACGATTCAATGCTAGAGAGATCGGTGGACTTTATTTCTTTGAAGATGGATCCGAATCGAGAAAACCTATACAAAGTACTTGTTTTGAATCTATTTCTGTTGCTAGTTGTGGCGCCCCCAACCCCCACTTGGGATTGAACGGTGAATGAGACCCTGGAACATGTAACACAAGACTACACACCCTTTGTACATGACATATAATATGTTATGCACCTAAGTATACTAGTAGTATGCAATAGCATAGCAACGGAAAAATATATAAAAGTCGGATAAACTAAGCAACGAGATAAACAATTGCGTACATGGCACCGTACTAATATCATACCCCAAACATTGTCCAAATGGAAACATGTATCATAAAGGCATAACATCCCAAATAATAGAATATAATTTAAAACTCCCAAAACACGAGACCTCCTAAAAAAACCATAGTTTAACAAAAGTTGAAGTCTAAAGCCATAGACACTGTTTTCCTTCCCCTTTTTTCCACAAAATAACTTAAGCTCCCGTACTCTTCAAGAAAATTCGGGCTTCACACGTTTTTCCAAAACCTTATTTTTGTCCCAGTTGTTACTCCACTTAAACTCTACAATGAATTCAAGTATACTAGTGATCTCCCGGTCAATGGCCTCGAGTCGTTCCAAGATGAAGAGCTCGAGCCGTTTCACAACCATCTTAGGCACAATCCTCTCTAGAGGAGGAGGTACCGTTCTCTTCCTCTTGGTCATGGTTGTCGTTTACTATACCTGTCACAACTTCTACCATTCCGGTTGGGAAATAGTAGTGAAAACTACCATAATGAGATTTCAAGAAATCTTAACAAGTAATCACACAATATACCACAGTTAATACAAGCATACAAAAGGTATATCATGAAATGCGTGCATGGACATGTACTTGACTTATGCCTTTGACCAGAACTTGACTTATGTACTTGACCATTTTCAAGAGACTAGTAACAGAGACTTAAGCTTTTCATAAAAACTTCTTAACTTTTTCTTATTCAAGTGAACTTATTCAGAACTTGCCTTATCAGAACATATCACAAGATTTGCATCGAGTGATCCTTAGCACTTAGGCTCATATTCTTATTTAGAGGGTGGACACAACACTGTTCCCTTTAGCACCTTGTGTTCTTGCTAGTTACCGCACCATCAACGGTCCGTACACCGTGATGAATACGTCATAAACAAATATTCATATTAACCCGACGCTTCCTCGCTATAGTATCATTTGAAAAGGATCCATTCGAGGCTCGTCGATAGTACTTTGTCAACCCAGGGGTTACCACTCCATTTTGAAACACTCCAGAGTAGACAGAGGAGTTCCACTAGGACGTTCCCCTGCCCTAGCACTTAAGGTCGTGATAAAAAATTTTAACGCTTTTCTTTGAAAATATTTTTTTTTAAAACATTTTTCCGCAAATGCATGTGATATGAGACTCATAACATGCATACTTACACTTGACATATGACATGCAAAATGTCGTACATGAAATAATCAAGTATAAAATGTTCATTTCATAGCATGATAACATAAACCATATGAGATATGAGATATTAAAAAACATACATGGAACCATGAAAACTTGCTTATAAACTCATAGGTACAAAAACATGAAGATTCATCACTTAAACATGTTCCAAACTTCAAGCATATAATATAGAAATCAAGATATAGTGAAACAAAACATGAAATCATGGGTTTTTGACGAAGGTCAGAAACTTCCAAGACATGTTCAAACCAAAATATCATGCTTCATAAACCATCAACCATAATCAAGAGAAAACCGAAACTTATAAGAGTATTTCATGGCATTTTCATCACAAATCCGAAACATATAATTCATTCCTTAGAGTTACTCAAGATCATATTAGCACTTCAAACAAAGCAATCGAAACCATGGAAGGACTAACACAAAATATACAAGCATTGACCAAGAGTAAGTTGAGTGTATACTTAAAAAATCCATGTAAAGAAATACTAGCAAGCTGTAAATCCAAACATACTATGTTAGAAAGAGTAACTAAAACCCTATCTCATATTCTCGAGTGTGTGTGTGGATTTCTAGGGCATCACTTGGTCTTAAACCATTCGGCTTCT